>NW_025109394.1:421179-425410 GCF_011392965.1 Frieseomelitta varia
GAGGAAAAAAAAGTAGAGACCTTAATGTATAATACAAAACGAAACAAAAAAAAAAAAAAAAAAATTTGAAAAAAAAAAAAAAAAAAAAAAAAAAAAGAATCAAAAAAAAAAAAAAAAAAAAGAAAAAAAAAAAAAAGAAAAAGAATGATAACCAAGACACAAAATCCACACACGTGTTTAAATACTTGCACAGTCACGCATACACAGTCGTATTGCTTCCTCCGCCCCGATGCATTGGCACTGCGCGCGGAATTACGTCGCTTTTTTCTTTTTTCTTTTTTAATTTAACCTCGATTAATATCCTCGGCAGAAGAATCGACTTGGGTTATCTCTCCTCTTTCTATTTTTTGGTATGTCGCTTGATCGTTTTCGTGTTACATTTGACGACATTGTCGGCACCTTACGTATCTAGGGTAAACGTGAATTACGTGGGGAAAAAATTAATTCGATTTATTCGTTCATACAAAAAAAGTCTCGTCGAAGTGCTCGTTCTTAACATTTTTTTTTTAATCCCTCCTAATCGGTATTACACGTTTGCCCCCCCCCCCCTCCTCTTCTCTCTGCGTTAACGTTAAAGCGTGGAAATCGAGCTTACTTACGCTATGAAACAACGAATCGTTTGAATGTTTTCTCTCTCTCTCTCTCTCGCTCTCGCGTACGTACATACACCCACATACACACACACACACACAAAATACACACGCTCACACTCTCTTGTCTACTTTAGAAAAGTATCTTCAAGGAGCAAACTTCCTCGCCTTACGGCCTGTATGTCGATAATTACTATAATAATATTATTATTACTCACCGCTTTTTTACTTTTTTCGAACGATATCATTACTATACGTACGTTAAGTTTAAGATATATATTTACGCGTGACGTATTTACAAATTGAACTTATTGTACATTTTCACGATCGACGTCTCGTGAAAAATAGATGTTCTCTTGTTCTTCGCCCCATCTCCCCCCCCCCCCCACTTTCGTCTCCCTTTCACACGGCAAAAAGCATCCTCCGCCATCGTTATTTCTCTTCCGGTCGCCTACATCTCCCCCCAATTTCCCTCCCCTCAAATCGTCATTTCGAAAAATGAAATCGTGGCAAAATGCTCCCCCCCCTCCCCCCCTCGTGACATAAGACACTATTTATTATAATATCCAGTCCTACTATCCACGACGACGACCAAATCGTTCACAACAGCGCGATCGTGATCATCGGAATCAAGGAATATACAATTCGTTCGGTTCGGAAGCACTGAACGCTCTATTTATGCATCGTGAGAAATTTCACCGCCGGGTGAAAATCGTCGTCGCCGACCGCGATCGAATAACAAGATAGATACCCGAGAAATACAAAAACGATTACAACTTATCGATTATTCATTTTACCACGTGTCGGCGTGTTGTACTATATGAAAATACAATATAAGGCTTGCGCTTCCATGCGTTTCACGCCCGCGAAATCGCATACAACTTAACCACGTTGGTATTTTTTTTTTTTTTTGCCTGGGTTTTTTTCTTTCCTCTTCTTCTTCTTAAACCTTCATCGACTTCAATGTACCGAGCAGCGATAATTATCAATCGAGTATGTGTGTAGCTTTTTAAATTGTCGTGCGATCTCTTACTATTTTTTCTTGTCGTTCTCGCCTATCGCGAGAGGCTCAGATTTTTTTCCCAAGATGTATCATTGCGTGTTATTTTTTTTTTTTTTTTTTTTGTTTCAATAGTCAATGGAAGTAAGACGCGACCGACGTGCGTATAGAGAAATGAAAACGAGAGAGAAGATACATTGGATCCGATGGAAGTTTAATGCAATAAACGATATACATTTGTGTGTAATAAAAAACTTTGCTTGCTTTGACTGAAACGTCTCTGAATTGATATTTTGAGCTGCGTGAAAAATTCGTCCCGGCACAGGCTTCCCGTCTCGTACAGATAACTCGATATCGATTATACGCAATTATATTTTGCTTAATAAGAGCAATAATACCTGTTTAGATACCGCTGTATGTATATTATAAGAGCATTATTTTTTTTTTTTTTCTTCTTTTAGGTGTACATTTCTTTAAGGCCATGGCATCTGTAAATCTTCTTTTGTATTACGTAAAAGTGGGAACTATTTTCAAAAAAGTCTGGGATTATTATTTCCTTTTTCTTTTTTTTTCTTTCTTTTTTAGTCTCGTAAAATTGTCCTGTTCCTGTTATCGCTTATGGTACTTACAATTCTAGAATGTATAGTCTTAATCGTAAAACCGTTTCCACCCGTGAAACAAGCATTCCATGTTACGCAATCGTATACCTACGAGTAATACACACAATCTAACAATTTCCTTTTCTCTTTCACAGTTCCGTGAGCGAAATTGCATTAAAAACGAAAAGAAAGAAAAAACAAAAAAAAAATTGAAAAAAAAAAAAAAAAAATTGGTGGGTATAATTTACACACGTGAACAATGTAACCCCTGCGTGGGAAATCGAAGGAAAAGAGATAAAAAAAAGACACGCAAGTATAGTATCTCCTTGTACATGTTCGGAAATCATCGTCGAATCTATATTCGATTTAGTAGATTTCGTATCAGAAGCGACTGAACTACTTTGCATTCACCTCGAGGATTCCGTTTCATTTTTTTCCGCTTTTACGCACGATGATACTGCAGCAAGTAGCGCGACGACAAAGCAGAAGGAAAACCAAAAAAGGCTAAACTGAAGATTGTCGGGTGTCGTGGCAATAAGGTTTGACGAAAAAAAAATAAAATAAAAATTACAATTGGTAATAATATATATTTTTTTTTTTATAATAGTATAATCAATGGTGTTATATATATTTATATAATATATACTTATATATATATGTATATAAATATACATACACTTTTATATATATATATATATATATAAAATGGGCAAATTAATATTTACAGAATACGTTATGTTATGGTATTAGTTTCTGGTTCGTGTTTCTCTCTGGTTCTTTTTTTCTTTTCTCTTTCTTTCTTCCTTTTCCGCTTTTGCAGTTTTTGCTTTTTTTTTTCCTTCAATTTATTCATTTGTTCATTTATATCTGTATATCTTTATATATAGTTTCCTTTTCCTACCGCAAAAACGAAACCGAGAGAACTATGGCAACTAACGTAATTAATGGCAAGTGTCTTCCTTTCTTCCTTTCTTTCTTTTTTTTTTTTGCGATTTCAAACGATCAGAGTAAAGCGTTCCGATGGATAATGTGAAAAAATGAAATGATGAGGAAAAAAAAGTAGAGACCTTAATGTATAATACAAAACGAAACAAAAAAAAAAAAAAAAAATTTGAAATAAAAGACAAAAAAAAAAAAAAAAATGATCTGATTAAATAAAATGCATGACTCGACAAGTGGGGGGAAAAAAAGAGAAGACAAATTACAGATACTTGACAGCCACAATGATTTGACAGACAAATATCTCGGATAATGTACAGTGATGAATGAACGAGACAAAACAATAAAACTATAATACAAATCATTACGTAATAAAATCATAAGAGGAAACATCGTGTTCGTTTCTGCAATGTACAACTACTGCTTTTTTCTTTTTCTCTCTCTTTTTTTTTGCCACGAGCGGGATATTCACGGAAGAATTTTCCATACGCACCAATATTTTTTTATAACTCTGAACTGCTTTTTCATCCAGCGCGTAGACATTCAAAGTTGATTCGTCATTTTTTTTCTTTTTCATTTCTCTCATTTTTTTTCGTTTTTTTTTTCTTTTTTCGTTTTTGATGTCAAAGTTTCACGGTAGTCCTCCACGATCTTCTCAGACAGCGGAATAAATATATTCTCCTTGGAAATTTTTCTCGCTTTCTTTTCCTTTTTTCTTTTCTTTTCTAATATATTCAGTGAAGATTGGCTGATTTTTTTTTCCCCCTTTATCACGAAGATTACAATGAATTCAAACATAACAGAGATTTCTATTGCTGATCTCGAGCCTTACATTCTAAAATACATCCAACAACAAGAAACAGAAGAAACATTTGAATCGTGCTGCAGCCGAGCAGTTAATTTCGACGATTCTTTTTCTATTTTTTTTTCAATTTTCTCTCTCTCTCTCTCTCTCTTTTTTTTTTGTTCTGGAAGTTTCACGTTTTGTGCAACGACATTTGTGTAACGTTCGTTACTTTCTTTTTATTTTCGGTTTTTCCTTAAGAGTTAATGTCTTGTTTCATTTAGGACGTGCTTGTGAGATTTCAAAAAAAGAGAAAAAA
>NW_025109394.1:426387-458297 GCF_011392965.1 Frieseomelitta varia
AAAAAAAAAAAAAAAAAAAAAAAAAGAAAAAACCGCATAGTTTACAATCTAATGTGCACATATGAAAAATGCCTTTGACATACGTCCTTAATATTTTCAGTGCACATAACGTGTTATATGTAGTTATACTATGTATAATATGACACTGGTGGTGTATAATACTACAGACCTTAGGTTAGTAAGTTCAAAGGCAATTCTCATGTCACCATTACCCATTTTTTCTACCGAATGATATACAAAAGTACATACTATATGTGACTCACTCATAAAATTTTGTTGCAAACAAAATGTCCTTTCTTATTCGCGATGATTTTCGAGTGCGTGATTTACTTAGCTTGTAATTCATCGTTTGCGTAAATGGATGTTGCGTCTAAAATTATCGCTAATAGGCGCTTTTGTTCATTATAATTAGAATAATATAATTAGAGTTTATCGCTAACATAATATTAAAAAAATCTGATTACTTTTAAAAATTGGAGATTATTTCCTTTTTGAACTGTTCGTTTGACAGTATATCGTGTGTTGTTGTTTTTTTTTTTTTTTGACTTTCTTTGAAACTCCTCGTTTCCTTCCTTTCCTCTCACTGGTACACACCAAAAAGTTACTTCACGTAAATTTGTTTTAAATTTGCCTTTGTTCTTTTTTTTTTTCAATATTTTATACTCTTTATTACGTTTTATTATGCACTTCCCCCCCATCGGGCAATTTAGAGCCAGCACTTATTCACAATACGGAATATTCACTATTCTACGAATTGTAGAACTATATATGTGTATTATGAGGTACACTTACATTGCAAAAAATGATTCTTAGAATTGTATAGATGTTTCAGTTTCCATTTTGATTATTCCAGTTGTGAATTTTACATATCACATTTTTTAGACATCCGTTTCAGTATGTCATTCGTCGATCTTCGTTTTTTTCCTTAACCCCATCCGCTTCGGAAATTTGTACAACAGATTTATCAAAGCAACACATGGTTTCGTCGTTTATTTTTTCCTTCTTTCTCTCTCTCTCTCTCTCTCTTTTTTTGTATTATCGCGAGTGTTGCCAATTTATTCTTTCAATTTTTAATCTTCGAGCTATCTTGATTACCTACAATTCCATTGGTATGAATACACAATAATTCACTTCCTCATGTTTCTCTCTGTTTCAATGCACTAGTGTATTAAGTTAGTGTATTCATTTCTGAGTATAAATCTTTGTAACGTGTCCTCCTCACAATTTTACATGATGTTAATAGATTTCTCTTCTTGAGTAACATTCGTTTAATGTCATTTTGTTTAATGTTACTGCCCGTTCGCGTTTATTAACGATACGATTATACACAATTTACATACGCGGCACTGTGTTTTACCGTGAAGCTTAGAGAACTGTTTCTCCTTGTCAATGCCTATGTTGCATCCCACGAATTTCTTCATTGTTTTTAAACAGTTTTCTTCTTGAGATACCGTCACGACTGTCACGTGTCCTTATACGCGTTCTTTTTTTTCCCTTTTCCTTTTTCTTTTTTTTAAAACTTAACTTTTCACAGGTTCACTGCACTTGTGTCTTGCTTTGCACGCGAAGTCAAGAATTATGGTGATTTATGATGAGAAGAGTCACATGAAAAGTTTGTGGCAGGTCTCCGGTCAATTAACGTTCAACCGCAGTACTTTATTACACGTTTAAATTAATTGGGTGTTATCTAATTAATAATTTGCTTACGTAAGAAATCCATTGTCACTTATATTTCTTGATCATCGACATTTCTTTTTCCCTCTTATCGTTGCGGAGTTCTTTATTACATTGATCAGTAAGAAACAGAATCTTGATCTTTTAAAATCGCTTTCAAGAAGGATTAATGAAAAAAGCAATAGAGAAAACGATCTGATCGAAATTGTCGTCGCTTTCAATGAAACTTGTGTTATATCAAATGAAAATTGTTCCTTTATCTCTGTTCAAGCACGAATATATTTACTGACATATATCTGTTTATAGTAAGATATACATTGGAACAGAGAGTACGAGTTCTTTTTTTTTTTCTAATAAAAAATATACTATCCCTCGATAATAATGACGATGACGATGACGATGACGATGACGATGACGATGACAATGATAATGATAATAACAACGACGATGAAGATGAAAACGATGATGATAGCACTGTTCTAGAATTTATTTTTATTTTACACGAGTAACGGGTAAATCGCCCAAGACTAGAGGCTGAAATATTTTTAAAATGATTAATCATATTAAGACATTTTTCGGGCAAAAAATGATTTAACGATTTCGAGAGGATCATTAACTCATATAATTATCATTTTTTAGCATGAAAGGCATTTAAAGATTCAGCTTGTTTTTTTCTTTATGTTTAATACTCATTTCGAAACTATTCAACTTTTCGTCTAAATCATTTTTTTTTTTTTTTTTTTATATAATTAATCGTATCGAAAATATTTCAGCTTTTAGTCTCGAGTGATTCGCACGGTTAATCTTACAAAATAATGAAATAATGACGTGATAATTTTATTCACCGCGATGTTGATGAAAATGAATTGACTAACGACAACGACGATGAAATTATTAATTGTAATACATGTTAACAATAACGGTAGCTTTACAAAATAACAATCACAACGAGGGACACAAAGGAACACGTGTCATAATAAAGAACTCTGCAACAAATTACTTCTTTGCAATATGTTGGACTTACAGATTCAGTGTCGACTGATTCTTTTATTTAGTTTACGTTAATTCCTAGTTGACCATAAGTGTATGTGACTCCATTGGTGCTGCACTATCATATAATGTGTCTGTATCTTGAGTAGGTTCACCTTGAAGTTGACACTGATTACTCAATGTTCCAGCACCGCAGTCACAAAAGAATCTGAAAATATACATCAATTATCATTTGCCGCTTTGCAATAACATATTTAGTATAGTATATTATAAATTTCTTTTGGTTAATATCAATATTAACAATGATATTTACCGATCGTGTCTAATAAATTCTACATCGTGTCCAGCATGACAGGTTTTTATGCAGTTCACGCAAATTGCATTGCGATCTGTTGTATTGCATGTTTGGCAACGATAGAAATCGTGCATAGGGAACGATGTGTATGACGAAATTTTGTACAAACATTGACCGTTCCCGACTGCTTTTTCAACCGCGTCTTGATTATTAAATATTTTATTGCCTGAAAAAAAAAAAAAAGTGACAGTGAACTATCAGTTCTTCTCGTGTGTATCTAACATTGTAAATGCGAAGAGAAATATATTAACCTCTAGTTGTTGGTTGTACTCCACTTGCTAAACATAGACCACCGAATCTGTTGTTGAAAATTTGATTAAATTCCAACGTAGCTGTGGCATTGTTTGTTATTTCAACGCCAGCTGCTAATCCATCAAAAATTCGGTTTCTCCTCAAGACAGGATGTGACTGTGTAGAAATAAGCACACCTGCTTGAGCGTTACGAAATATATCATTCTCCTCGAGAATACCTGCATCACAAGACTGTTTCATTTACGGAACTTTACTAAAATTACAAATAAAAAATAAAACTTTTTACCTTTGCCGCCGTTAAATATACAAATTCCACCATCTCGCCCGTCGAATATTTTGTTTCTTTTTAACGTAGGATTACTATCGGTTTTAATCCAAACTCCTGCCATTGCATTGTCAAAAATTTCATTTTGTTCGAGTAAGCCTAATCCGCTATTATACACAAGAACGCCACCGTTTTGTCCACCCCATATTTTATTCCCTCGTATTACTGGATTACTTCCAGTCCTGGTATTGCAAAGATAATTAATTCGCAAAATTGAAAAAAAGAAAAGAAAGGAAAATGACCAAAAAAAAAAAAAAAAAATGATTACCTTATTTGTACTCCTGAATACAAATGATTGAAAATATCATTGTCTTCTAGTTTCCCATGTCCATTATCGTAAAAATAAACTCCAACTTGTTTTCCACTATGAATACGATTTCTTCTTAATACCGGCGTTGATCCTGTTGTTATCCAAACACCTGCTAGTGTATTTGCATATACTTCGTTCTCTTCAATTAAACCTTGTCCCTTTTCGTGCACGTATATACCACCATGTTGACCATGATGTATTTTATTATGTCTAACAATAGGATCCGAATTTGTTCTGATCTGTATACCAGCTAAGGCGTTACCATAAATATTATTGTGTTCAATTAAGCCTCTCCCCTCTCCAAATATATATACCCCTCCTTGATGTCCATTATAAATTTCATTTCTACGAATAGTGGGATTTGAATTGGAGGTAATCCAAACACCGGCGAAATTATTCGAGTGAATTTTGTTATCGATGAATTGTCCCAAACCATTTTCATGGACATAAATTCCGCCTGTTTGGCCATGATGTATTTCACAATGGACAACAGTTGGATTAGCACCAGCTTTTACCTCGAAGCCCGCTATTCGATTATTATGAATATCGTTGGCCTCGAAATATCCGAGGCCATTATCAAACGTAAAAATCCCAACATCTCGACCATGATGAATATGATTTCTTCGCATGATTGGATTTGCATAGTTCTTCACCCAAATTCCTGCTAACGCGTTTCTGGAAATCTCATTGTCTTCGTAAGTTCCTTGTGCATAATCGGTGACATAGAGCCCAACGTTTTCACAATCTGATATGTCACAATTTTTCACCACAGGATTTGCTCCTACGCCCGATACGCAAACAGCTGCGCCAACTGAAACGATCGAAAATCAACAATAAATTTAAAAATCCACAAATCTAAAAATCAATGAACAAGTTATTTCATAACGGGGACAATATTACTTACCAACACTCGAACTTCTGATGATACAGTGATCAACCGTGGGACTGCAGTTTTCGCCAACTTCTAAACAATAATGTTTGTGATGCGGCACTGTGCTAGTAACGTCCGGGGTAAATTTTAACGTGAGATGACCAGCATAAGCTCGTTTCGCTCCTTCTACAAACATAACTGTAGATTCACTTTCTCGTTCTAATATAACAGATTCTGCCACGTTTCCAGGTGCTGCTCCGATTAATGCAACGTCGCTGTCAATTACAAGAAATTCGCCTCTGTATATTCCAGCATGTAAGAAAACTAAATGTTGAGGTGCTTCTTCCGCTGTCTGGGAATTGTTCCCACAACAGTTTCCTTGACCACTTGTAGTCGTGCTATTTGATGAAGGGCTGCTATTGCTTCTATATTCGTCTACATAATCTAATGCTCCCTGAACTGTATTAAAGTATGGCAAATTTCGACCTTTAAACTTCAAATCCTGAAATCCTGGCCTGACATGCACTCCTCTGTATAATTGTCTAAAGCTTTCTTTCCATGGATTCGGATAATCTGACTCATCCGGGGATACAAATTCAAATTTACAAGGTGCAGGATTAAATAATGGTAGGTCATACTCATAGACTTGCTGATACAGAGATTTCCACAGCTCCGTATCGTTCGCGATAGTCTGAAAACGTTTGCAAACTTGGGAAACTCTACATAAATCCTGTTCCATTAGATAATTAAATATAGTAAGCAGCACTTCATCTGGTAACTCATACTGAAGGTAATGTGCCGCTGTATTTGTGTTTGTACCTGCAAAACGAGAAAGGATATTGAAAGATTTGTTCTCGTCAAAGTAATACAAAATAACATTTAATTGTTACTACCATCTGTGGATAATGAACAAGTTCGTCTAGGTCGTTTTCTTGCAGGCAAAGCGGAAGAACCAAGAGTAGCTCCTATACTACTGCCACCTGAAGGAGGTAATGCAGAGCTAGTACCAGGAGCAGGGTCCGGATGAGGTGGACTTTTACGCCTTAAGTCATATGGAGATGAGTGAGAATGCGACGGGGAAGGTGAAGGTGCTGCAACTCCAGAAACGCTGGGTGATGATCCTCTTCCACCACTTCCACCCCCAGCTCCACCACCACCTCCTCCTCCTCCTCCTCCACCAACTCCTCCACCAGGAGGTATCTGATTTGATGCTGAACATGGCAAATCGCATGGCTCGGCTGAAACGCAACAATTTCATTAGCTAGTAATATTGTTGTATTTAATTATAATATTATATATATTATATTTAATGTCTTAATTAAATATAATTACATTATATACGTAATAATTTATTACGTATATAAAAATTTATTAAATTCATAATTAATTTAAAAAAAGAATATCCACTGTCTTGTACCGATAATTGTAATTCATTAAATATCCTGTTTCATAGAAGTATATTTATTTTGATCAAAATTAACGTAAATATGTCTTGACATACACACATACTCTTTGTACCTATTTATTTGTCCATTATAAATTTCTATTATAACGCCGTTATTAATTGTTATTATTACAAAATGACAAAAATGAAGAACACAGTTTGCAAAAGAACGTTATAAATATTGGGGCATATTTCCATTATATATACACGATTAATTATTCAACCTTACTCTAGGACAGAAGTGTCATTATCACGTTTAAAAGGCAACTGCAACATTTCCAATGATGTACGAAGAGTACACAACGCGGTTTGGGAAAGTGGAGCATTATACTAATTTAATAGAAAATCTATGGTTAGTGCAATATCAGATTGAGAGATGCTTGACTCCACAGTTTGATGTCAAAGAGAGATTATCGAAATCGCGAGAGCATCGGCCAGCGGGTTTCGTACAGCTGAACGTCTAATAAATGAGAATTACAAAAAAAAGGGGGGTGGGGTGAGAGGAATAGACTTTGAGCCGACATTCCAGAGTAAAAATTGACGAAAGCGAAGTATGCGATATCATGATCGATGTTAGGGGAGGGGGGAAAAAAAAGGAAAGGGTAGTGATAAAACGGGCGAACGTATGTTGATTTTCGGAAACGTCACCGAGGCATATCGGGCTCTGCGTTTCTCGACCATCCCGTCTGAGGAAATCGTGTTCGAAGACGTGTGGGCAGTGGGTTTGACGGAGATCCTCGATCGTCAAAACTGGGGATACAATTCGATAGGAAGCACTGAATTTTGAACTGATAGCACGCGGTATCGTTCGGACAGTTGGCCAATGTGTATCGAAGTAGGTGAAGTCAGAGATGTGTCTTGCCGAGACAGGTGAGCAATGAACCGAGCCTCCGGATGCAGGGGTTCTCCTTACCCGAGGTGGTTCTCGAAGGCAGAGGAATTCTGTTTGCACCTTTCCTTCGGGATCTTCGCACGTAGTTGCGCGACGATGTGAACGACGCACTTGGCATTTTTATCGTGCTTCCCGTAAAATTATGCGAGAAACGGTAAAACAACTAAACACTAAACAATGGCGACACTTCCACCGAGCCCAGCGGCCATCTTCTCTTTGACGGTAGAGCTGCCGACTGGTGCCAGACCGCCAATCGGATGAATTTCTGCTCTTCCCCTCTCTCCCCCGCCGACCTCCCTCCTACCAAAGCGATCCTTCTCTCTTGCCTTCTACCCCTTACCGATTCCCTCTTCTGCAATGGATCGTGACACAAGCAACCAACATCAGTATAGAGTTATGGATACCACGGGCCGAAATACTGATTTATCCTGCATAACCGCAATCCTATCATGTTTCGTTCTGTCGGTGATGTACGTCGCGAGCCTCTATGTATGGAATTCACCGTACAGTAGGTACGTATGACTATTAACAGCCGGATAAACGTCAATCTTTAAATGTCCATTTTGTCGAACCGTGCTATGCTCTCTCTATCGGTCCTTTAACAGTGAACCACAGGAAACCACGAACAAAGTGTAACTGTATTCACGTCGGCTGGGAACATGAATATGTCTACGCTTTGATTCTCCCATTCACGCAGCCGCTTTTCTCGACGAGAATCGAATTCACAGCGCCTCTGTTGGCCAACTTTTTCCTTCGATTTCTCCTGCAATTGGCGCGTCATTTCGAATCGTCCGTGTTGATAATTATTTAAATCGTTTACCAATCGTTATTATATTTTTACTCGAGCTTAGCAAAAAAAAAAAAAAAAAAAATAACAATACTTTAAGAAAAAGTGCGAGATCAATTAAATATCAGTAAAATTTTTTCTTGTTGCAGGGAACATCCTACTGTAATAAAAAAAAGGTTTTTTAGCGTTTTCATTATGTCTCTTATATCTCCTGCTTTATTGTATTTTGGAATAAATGAGAAAGTATTTCAAAAGGTAATTAATTAATTACAATGTTACTTGATTAATGGTAATTAATTACACAGTGAATTCCATATTGCGATAATTACTTTCAGGCAACAATTTGGGAGTTATTGGGTCTACGATGGCCTGGTTTACTTCAAGCAATTGTGATACCATTGTTACTAACAATGATATTATTTCTAGGGCCAATATGTGTACAAGGTTTTAATGGACTTTGGAGATTATATACCGGTTAGTATTTTAAATTGATTATATGTATAAATGTCTGAATATTTAAATCAAGCAATTCAATGAGAGATTATTTTATAAGCATATAATTTAATCTTTTTAGAGCCTATGTATTGGCTTGGAAGTGTACGAACGATAATATGGTGGAGAAATTTAGTAGTTGCTCCTTTAGCTGAAGAATGGACATTTAGAGCATGTATGTTACCATTGCTTTTGCAATGTTTTACACCAACTACTGCCATATTTATATGTCCTTTATTTTTTGGTGTTGCTCATTTTCATCTTGTAGTAGATAGAGTAAGAGCAGGCATGAATCTTAAGCATGCCCTTTTTATATCTTGTAAGTATTTTTTTTTAACTTTAATTCATTCCAAGTTTATAAGTATATAAATCTTTTTGATACTTTTTTGGTATAGGTTTTCAATTCGTATTCACAACATTATTTGGAGCATATGCTGCTTTTCTTTTTGCTAAAACAGGTATAGTATAATTTTGGTTAATTTTTTAATTTAATTTTACATGTCTTTTCACTTCAAAGCAATAAACTTTTTATAGGACATTTAGCAGCGCCATTTACGGCACATTCTTTTTGTAATCACATGGGATGTCCTGATTTTTCTGAAGTTGTTGCAGTTAAAGATCCATTAAAAAGGGCTGGACTGTTTTCTTTGTTTGTAATTGGATTAGTAGCTTGGTGTTTTTTATTGACACCAATGACAAATCCAAGGTTATTTTATAATAATTTATTTTGGCATAAAAATTTTATATGAGTGTGATTTATTTGCAACAATGTCACTAATGTTATGTAAATCTTTTATAAAAAAAAAACTAGTCTAACTTGAACTGATATCATTTTAAGAATTTATATTGCATGATATTTTTTAAGAAGTGTTTGTTACTTAACAAATTATATTTCATACAAGATAACGAGACTGTTTAGCAGGTTACGTCATAGGTACAATTTTATCAAACACAGATGTACTTCTGTAAGTTAGAAGCTAATTCGCGCAATATGTTTTAGTTTTAATTTCTGATCAGGTTTTGTATAATTATTATTATACAAACAAGTTACCATAGGCGAGTTAATCATGCAATATAGAACTAATATAAAATCACCGTAGTGCCTCAAATTTAATTCAATTTACATAGTTATACTTATGAATGCCAATAAAACTTTAGGCAAAGTTCTTGAAATAAAGATGTTAATAAAATATTGTATAGTTTAAAAAATATGACATTGTTACAATAAATAGTGTGTTATTTTGAATTGATAAAAAGATGTTGTTTCCATAAAAATATATCTTTTTGGAAATGTTTTGTGATATATCGTACAAGTATAAAAAAGTTTTTTATTTTGAATTTACTTAAGTATTTTCTACTTATATATACAGAAACATATTTACATTCATGTAAGAACTAACAATACATACATTTACTGTTTATTTAAATCACAGAAATAACAGATAACAGTATTACAACATTTGCCATAAATGTGTACAACTATTTATATAGCAAAGAAATATAAGGAAATATATAAAAGTTTAAATATTGAGATTATATCCTTTTATCCAAGAAAGATCATTTTAGAACATCATTGTATGTTTCATATAAAATCTGTATTTGATCTTGTATCTATATTTTCTATCTCCTTTGATGTATACATTTTAATCACAAGTTATTGTTCATAAGTTTTTCGAACAGAACAAAATTTGAATTGTTAAATAAAAAAAAGCAATATGTAACGTAAAATTTCAAGTGATGCAAAGAGAATGCATATTGTTTCTTATTTCAATTAATATACTTATTTACAAATATTTTATCCTTACAATTCTTATAAAGATTTACATATTGTATTCCTTACAAACAAGGCTATTTTTATTTCTATTTTTATTTAAATTAAAAACGTTAAAAAAATTGTTATTAGGAACTGTAACTGCAATTTCTATTAATAAGTAATAGCTTGAAATAAATAAATCATTTTTAAGTGTAAAAAATTAGTTTTTGAAATTTCTACAAAATGCATCTTTTTGGTATTACCTTCATACCTGACTCGCAGGCCCAGGTGTTGCATCAGTATTTTGTGATTGATTAAGAAATAATACATTGCTAGTTTTTATACTTGGGCCTGTAGATATAAGTGAAGGACACGGACTAATACATGGTGTCGAGGAATGACTGTTACTTAAATCACATTGATCTAATAATTTCCAAAGTTCTTCTGGTGTAGGTCCACCAGAGACATCTATAATCAACACGTTTTGATGTTAATGTTACAATTGACGTTATTAAATTCACTAGAGAAGTTAAAGGTAATCATGTTACTTTGAGTGGAGGAGAAAGATGGTTCTAAAGCTGTTGTGAGGTCCCACATCTGAATGGTACCATTAGAATGACCAGTGAATATAAAGCGCCTGGGTCTTGAACCCATACGGCTAGATCCTTCGCACTCATGTACGTAAAAGGAGCTTATAATGCTACCATCCACTGATTTGATTACACAAACTCTTTTTCCATTTGACGCTAAGCGTACGAATAATTGATCAGTCTCAGGTACAACTTTTTGAACAAAGACTTGTTCATCATCTTGTTCACCAAATGGTCCTATGTTTTGAAGTATGACAATTAACTTTTGTTTGTTAATTTATAATAACTCATAATAATTTTTCATATAATAACACACCAAAATCATTTCCAGCATTGTAACTAATGCAAGATTCGATTGCTTCTAACGATACAATTTTAAAGCTAGCTTCAGGTGTTGATCCGGGTTGAGTAGAAATCATTCCACGAAATCTCGTTACTGCCCAACTTCTAACATGATTGTATTCAGAACATACGGATACTAAATACTTTTCTGACAATGTTACCTGTAATATAATTTATTTATTACATATGTAAGCAATTTGTAAATTTATTTTAACAGAAATAAATGTGATACAAACATACTTTTGTTACACTACTTTGATGTACAGTAAATGTTTGAAACAATTGTGGGCCATGTCCTACAGTTTCAGGATGTTGGACTATAACTCGAACACTGCCAGATTTCGTACCATATGCAATTTCAATCCAATTACCACAGACAGCTGTATAAAAAAATTATAAAATTATAACATACCGTTTCTTTTTAAATTATTTAAATCTTTTAATGTAACTACATGTCTTAATATTAAATATAAATAACATGATACCGACATGTATTAAAAATTGTAATAACGAAAGAAAATATGTATTTATAATACATGTTATGATGTGTATTGTTAATAAATAACCTACGTACATATTACATGCGTTATAATGTTTAAGAAAGAATAAATATTGATAGACATTTAAAACATTTTTTAGGTAGGAAAAGATGTATATTATTTATATTTTAATAAAACTTTATGCATATATACTGGAAGAAATGATATATGTATGTATGTATGTATGTATATATATATATATATTTACAATATAGGCTACAAACAAAATAATGTGATTGATATGCATTTGGTATTGTTTAAAACGAAGAATAATTATGCAAGCAGAGGCACATGTTGTCTATTTTCTTCCCTTCCCCTCTCAGATGTCGTCATAAATACGTTACCATACTCTTAACATGAAATAAGAAAATGATGAAAGTGTTATAAGTACAACTGGATGCATAAGGATAGCGGGGTGTGCAGTCTAAGACGAAAATAATTGGGGTTTTAAATGTATTTTTAACCCTAGTTTTTTAAGTATACATTGTTTTTTGTTTAATTAATAGTGATATAAGTAAGCCCATTTTTTATGTGTATGTAAATATATGCTTAAAATTTTTTTATTAAAAGTGCTGTTAGAAGCAATATGCAAATATGGATTTGTGCCTTGGTTTGATACAAATTGATAAATTATATCTGGAGAGGAAGGGTATGGATACTAATATTCAAAATAATGTGCTATGTTCAATGTAATATAAAATGTAGAGAAATTTATGTCAATTTGAACTTATGACTTGAATGTGAAAATATTGTAGAACATTGTCATATTGACCCATACTTGCCTTGTGCTATTTATCCAGTTGTACGAAATCATGAAGCAAAGAATGTAATAATAAACTCTTATTAATACTGAAATATAGCATTGAACTTTACAATAGAAGATAGTGTTTGTATTTGAACAAATGTGACCCTTATTGATATGTTAAAACAAAAGAAAATTATAACATATAATGAAATTTATGATTACAATTAATTATTAATATATATAAATAGTAAAATCGCATAAATTAAAAAATGTAAAAAAAATATACAAGTGACGTTTGTTATTACATTCCTCAATACAAGCAGATTTAATAATTAAATTTTAGTCCACTTATTTGTACGTCACTGGAATAGATATTTCTGGAATACAAATACTGTAATATTCAATTTTATGAACCATGAATTAATTATTATTTACCTAGAATTTTTATGTTTAACTATTTACCAGAATAATATTGTGGTATGAAAAATGAATACTCGAACTTACATGTTTTTGGTGTTAAATATACAGATATGGCTGTAATAGGATCATAATTTGGATCACGGTATAATTCAGTTACAAGTAAGTCATTGTCCTTCATTCTTAAAGGAAATTTTTCCATGTCTGAAAATTAATTTTATATTCATTCATAATTATGAAATTTATTTTATCTTAGAAGTACAATTTATATTACCAATGTAATAAATAGACCCATTGTTGCATCCCAATAGAAGAAATGAACCAGCTGTGTCAAATGATAAAATAGGTACTACATCTTGTATTTGCCAATGATGTGTCATAGCATGCCATACCCCAATTTTATCAGTAGGAGATAGAGCAACTAATTGACTTCCAATAAAAAATAAATATTCCACACGAACATTTAAATTAAATGTGCCAATATTAGTCTTCATCCCATTTGCTGAAATACTCCATAATCTGACCTGATTTCCATAAGAAATTGCAACCATTTTAACATCTCCGCTAGTACTTAATTTTGATGTTATTGCCACTCTTTCAATTACTGATTCAATGTGAGGACTAGTAAATGCATGTTGCCAACCAGATGAGTCTTTAAGTCGATAACATGTTATAAAATGTGCATAAGCAATTACGATCCAATTATGATGTGCTTTTATGATCTGAACTCTTAAGGGATCAACCCAGGATGAAACTATATAAAAATACATTTGTTAGTTCTTTTATTGGAATTAACAAACTAATCATATTTGTTTACCTTGTTGAGGCCCAAATACTAAACTTATATCATTTTTATATAATTTATTTAGGTCTGCAGAATTATTTCTAACATGTCTCAAATCTAGAGATGATGTACGTGAATGTGGTAAGCCTTTTTGTTGGATTCTATAATCTAATGAAGAATTTCGTATATGACTGCTAAGTACTCCTTTATGATTTTGTTGTCCTACAACATGTCCAAATATGTATTAAATATTTACAGCAATTAATAAATGAATTAAATTAATGAGTATTTATTTAGTACCACTGTTACTATGATTACTAGATGTTCCAGGAGTTGCACTTTGAGAAGTAGATGGTACATCCACTCTAGAATTAACGTTATTGGTTGGAATTCTACCATGAACAGATACATCACCTACATTTGATGCAACAGTAGCAGGTTCTTGCAATGGTATACCTATATTTAATAATGCGAAATATGATATATGAAATATATTTTACATACTTTTTTTTCTTCTAACAGAGGATCGATTAATCTTACTTGGTGGTGGTAAATAACCATAAAACAAAACATCTCCACAGGAAGACTGAGTTAAATCTTCACATAGCATTAATCTCTTAACCAGTGGGGTAATACCATAATATTCAGCTTCGTGTCTCAATGTACGAAGATCTACATTTTTTAAATCAATATCCTTTGTACGAAGATAATTTAATATAATGGAGAATAGTTTTGGATCTCTATCTATAAATAATGCACCAATCTCATCTCTGTGACTGGCAATTCTGTTACTTAATAAAGCTGTAAAAAATGAGTCTGGAATCCATGTTAGCGTCTGCTTTGATGTTGAAAACCTGGATATTAAACAATTTTAGATAATTACAAAAATAGCTTATCTAAAAAAATCAGCCTTCAAATTATACAGTGACAATTATTGACTAACAATTAAAAGAAATTAAATGTTTATCGTATATTTTCTGAAAGCAATTAAAAATTATTGTTTGTACCTTGTTCCCCCAACGTTCAAATGCACAATATCACTAAGTCCAAAAGAAGGCGGTACAGCCATTATTATAAGTGATTCAAACGCTCATTTTCATTTTGATAATACATTATATAGTATTATTTTAATACTTATAAAACAACTAGAGAATCACAGTTTACTTTCAATAGGTTAGGAATAGAGAGTAATTTCAGCTTATGTAGCTGTACAAAGTGCACATGCGTCGTAAGCGCCACTAAAATGAAATTAGTCTTTAGACGAAATTTAAATAAATAAAAATAATTAAGATAAGAAATTCAATTTCATTATCAAATATTAAATGATAGAAAATAGAACGATAACTAACTTTTTAACATTATAAATATTTATTAATATAATGAATAATTTTATTGAATTGAACGATTGCTTAAATATTTTTTTCATCAATGTGAAATCTATATTTGTATTAATATCTTGTAGTATTATATACATATATTTTTAGATTGGTTTCAAATATTACTATAATCATGATAGTTGAATCTTGAAATGTTTAAATAGATTTGTGAGCAAACATCTGTATACGAAGTACAGAAAATTTTGTAACATTCATATAACATGTAATCAAAATTTTCCACTAGAAAAACGTAACTGTATTACGTTGCGTTAGAAAAAAACATTCTATACTTGTCAATTTAATCAATTTCATTTCATTCAAATTTTAAAATTAATCTTAAAATTAATTTTAAGATTAAGCAAATTTTATTCAAATCAAATTACAGCGCGAAAGAGTGGAAAAAATATTAACGAATAAATATACAGTATTTGATTTACTCATTCCTAGAAGCATTCTGATAGGATACTGTTTAGACAGCAAAATTCTTATTTGTCCGCGTTGTGTTCCCCCCTTCCCCAAATTAGTTCGTGGCGCGAACCTGTTATTGAGGTTTAGTCTATTGTTGAAAATCGTGGCGTGAAGGTCTGTTATCATTATGTGTCATTTAATTATGCGATATTTTCATTGTCACCCTTCGTACTCACATTACTATCAACTTCATTTAATTAATGTACGTTTTTATTCAATAATTCATAGAATATTACCACTATTTATCAGTAAATTACCTGTTTCCTTTTGATCGTCTTTCTAGTTGTCACATTTATATATCTATGTTATATTATGTATGTCGTATTTCGGTATGTTATAAGCTTTTAAAAGGACATTTGATTTTGATTATTAGTTTATTTTTATGTAATTTCTTTCTGTTATACATTTATTTCAAAATGTTGCTATTTTTTTGTACAGATTATTGTTAACGGTTTTAAAGAACCGTTATAGTTCTTTGAATGAACATTTGATTTATTATATTATACATTTGATTTATTGTAGAAGATAGACGTGTTTATATATTTGAAGATAGACATGTTTATATATTTTTTCGTTTTATTGAAAGAATATTTATGTTATTAATCATTTTTGGGACAATGTTACAACGGACATGTTTGAATATCGTACAACTTTAACGGACAACGAAAAGGGCGCCATATTTGATCAATACGAAACATATTTAAAACTCTAATACCAAACATTCCGAGTTACAAATTTTTTAACATATTAACTATACATTATATATTTTTAATATGATATTTCTCTATTCGCGATACTCTTGTACATCAATTTGTTTTTTACTTAAAATATTATTAATATTAAAATAAGAACATTTAATATTTCACATGTTTCGTTATAGGTTTCTTATTATTTCCACGTTCTCTCATTTTTTGAAAAAGATCAAATGGGACTTCAGAAGTCAAGAATGTAAGTAACTTTATATTTTACATTTAGTTCTTTTCTTTGTATTTTATAAAATGTTCGACAAGTTTAAACTTTTCATTTTGAATTAAGCACCATCATTGAAATTTTGTGTCTAACAGAGAGTTTCCATTTTCTTAATTAAGTTTGCGAATACAAATTTATTAATTATGAGTGCATAGATTAGTACTTACACAGAATAGATATGGTACCGTGTCACACGTTCTGAAACATCGACGTGGTAAAAGGTCATTGGTTTTTTAGCGCATTCTATATTTAAGGAACGGTAAATCAGAGAACTGCAAGCGTGTGATGCAGAAATCGGTACAGCAGAATGTGACACAAAAATGGTAAGGAGGCTCTAAACACACGCGAGACATATACTCCTTGTCTGTGCTCTAAAGTCTAAAACTCATCAAACATGTGACACAAAAATGCATCGAATGCATCGGTTGTCTATTTTGTGCTTTGTTTATGATATTATTAGCGTTGCGCAAACAAAACGTCTTAATATAATCTCAATTAATTAATATTTCTAATTTACAAACTACTCTGTGCGATTTGTTTCGAGAATTTTTTTTGGTCTTATATTTGAACCGAGTGAAAAGAGAAAAATTAGATATAAGACGTTCGTGAACACAGATTCTGTTTCTCGATTATCGACAGAGTTTCACATTCAGAAGTTTCTACGTTTCCCCCTACGATGACACGATAGTCATATTTAAAATCGAGTAGGGAAATTACGGATTTCAATTTTTCTTTATAAATATTACAAGCTCGATACGTTATAATGAAGAGAAAATTGTATCCACCGATATCATAATGCAATAGCTGTAATAAATATTCCCTTAGCTATTACCCACCTTACATGCAATATCATACAATTACGTATATACGTTTTTAAACTTGAGTGTCATTTAAATTACAGCGATGCGACGAAATTGAATGTCCAGCGCTGGCACTTTTGCACTGTCAGACAAAGGAAAACACAGAGAAAAAAATGAGAGAAGCGAAAGGAGGAGAAGATTTGGAGAAGAAGGGAAAAACTGGGTATCGAAGGAAAGTTGTAGGCGGTAGTTCTAATACGGCTGCGTCTTCGTCATTACCTTTTCATGTGGTAAACTCTCATGGAAAAGAAGTTACACAATAATGGCCGTCCATCGCAAAGTTTCAATCACTGTGAATTGTCGCGGACCTCCCACCGCAGCAGCGGGATAACTATAATTTACATTTTTCGATCGAATCGAGCGTTCGATCGTGGCGACGCTTTTTCCTTTTTTTCGCAATTTCCGCGTGCGTACGATCAGATCGTTCGACCGAGCGATTTGTTGTAGAATAAATCTGTTTTATTACGAGCAGGAGACTCAGTTTGTTTGTCGGAATTCGCATCGAGACGTGAAAAATGAATGACGAGCCATTTTCTGGCGCAGAGTAACGATAAACTGATCAAACCGATCATGATAACTGCAAAGATAATATCGATTTGGCCGTTGGCAGAGGACAATAGTAAAGGAACAATTATGTTCAGAAGATTCCACGTGTTCTGTATATTTGTTTTGGTAAGCTTTGGAGAAAGTGCACGTCGAAGAAAGGCATTGAAACGCGATAAAATCTACTCGAAGTGAAGCTTTGATTCGACGGCGATTAATCCTGAATTAAACGGAAGTGCTGCTAATAACAGCGTTATTAATAACATCGAGATTTAAAATTAACATGACAATTTATTCGGTCGTTCGAGAAAAACCTGCAGCGAAATTTCATTATTTAATTGCTCTTGTTCAATTATTAAATGGTAAATTGTGTTTTTCGAAACGTTGTCAATGCCTTTATTATTGAAGAATGGCACGTCGCACATTCGACGTTCAATTACATGTTACATTGCAAGCTATCGATCGGAATTCGGTGTTCCGGTCGTCCTTTGATCATCGAAAATCATCCCTCCCTTGTGAAAATTCTCGCTCATCACGTACCCCCGCGAGAAATGAAAGAGAACAGTCTGGTAAGGTTGAATTTTCAGGTGATAGTGATGTCCGTTGCAGTGACTGCCAACGTGGTTCACAATATAGATAACTTGGACGAGGCGACCGAATGCACGTTGATTTGTACAGCGTTTCACCTCTGTGTTGTTCGTTTGCTAGTGCACACGTCTCATCAGAAGGACATGCTGTACGTGGTGAACACGATGAGAAAGGATTGGGTCTTGTCCTCTCGCGAAGATCGAGAAATTTGGGCGGAGAGAACGATGTTTGCCTTTCGTCTCGTGAAATATTTTATCAGTACCGTGGCTGTGACGATCGTGCTGTTCATGTTCGTCCCGATTTTGGAGGTAGGCGACGTTCACGAGAAACGTTCGAATCTGAATCGGGGCATGGTTTCATCCACACGTTCGACCAAGAATTGGCTCGTACAGTAGC
The DNA here is from genome assembly GCF_011392965.1 of Frieseomelitta varia. Lineage (NCBI taxonomy): Eukaryota > Metazoa > Arthropoda > Insecta > Hymenoptera > Apidae > Frieseomelitta > Frieseomelitta varia. The sequence continues at coordinate 445,150 of NW_025109394.1, forward strand.
AAACACCGAGATAATTGATAATAATATTCCCAGGGAGCAGCGTTGCATTTCTGTTGCAGATCTACGTGCTTGGTAGCAACGAGAAGATGCTCCCATTTCGCGGCTATTTTTTTATCAATCACACCGTGTCGCCGGTGTTCGAGTGCTTTTATCTGTTCAACGTAACGGCGGGTGGCTTTGGCGGCAGCATGATCGCCGGCGCCACCGGTTTCAATCTGGTGGTGATAATGCACGATTCGGGGAAGTTCGCTGTTCTACGAAGAAGACTGGAGGAACTGAACGGGGAGGATCCGAATTCTCTCGCTGTTATGAGCAATTACGTGATTCGTCACCAGGAAGCGATAGAGTGCGCGTCCACACTTCTCCTATCACCGTGAATTTGCCATTTTAACCATTTGCTCGCGGAGCGAGGCAGAAAAATTAATTTCTCGTGTCGATCGATTACCAATATAAGGGCACGCTGCTTTACGTCTAGATGGTACAGTCTGTTTGCAGGTACGCAGATGCACTGGAGAGGATAATAAATATTCTGGCTTTGGGGCAATTCGTCATTAGCACCGGACTGATCTGCTTCGCGGGATTCCAGATTACCTCGGTGCGTTTGCTCGATTTGCTCGCGAGTCAAGGCGTCGTTGATAAAAAAAAAAAAAAGGTAACGTTTCCAGATGATGGAGAACAAGGGACGCCTGATGAAATATTCGACCTTCTTGAACTCGGCGATTCTCGAGCTGTTCACGTTCAGCTTCAGTGGAAACCGCCTGATGGACGAGGTGATGGTTGAAAATTATACGCGACCGCTTTCATAAGAATGCTGCTTATATAGAGGTTGAAAGGATTTGATTGAATAATCGTCGATCAATGTGGTATCCACAGAGCGAGGGAGTGGGCGATTCCGCTTAGTGAATAGATCGGTAGCGGTTTCTGTCAGTCTCTTCAGATCATAATGATGCGTACGAGGATCCCCAACAAGATAACCGCGGCCAAATTCTACGACATGTCACTGGAGAGTTTCTCAACAGTGAATAAAACAAAAAAATGTCATTCAACTGAAAGAAAAAGGATCCCTGAAGTTGACGAGGATATCTGTATTATTTATTACGAGAATGAGATGGTCGTTCAAGCGCGGTTGAAGTTTCTTCCTCATAGAATCTTGTGTATTTTGCAGGTTCTGAGTACGTCGTTCTCGTACTTCACGGTTCTCATAGCCCTCAAAGACGACTAATGGATCGTACCAATGAACGTAGACGCGCTTTATGATGGTAGACGGTATTTCTTCATGACTAAACTTACACAGAATATACTTTAGTCGGTCCACTAGTCTAAAAATACCCCTGTAAAACAAAATGTCGACGGAAAAACTCATTCTGTTTTTCTCGATCGATCGTATTTAAAGGTAGTTGGAATCAAGATAGAAACTTTTTAGAATAAACTAGAAAACAGGGGACTTTCAGTGATAATTTATTTAGCATTAATCGATGGTTCATTTATCATTTATCGTTATTGCTGTTTCTTGTTCCTTACATCTTTGCTTTTCCTTCTTACAAGAACAAAAGAACAACGTGCAGTGTAACGCGCGCACATTGAACAGGCCATATGCTCATCGTGTTTATAATCGTGATGTGCGGTTAACCAAATGTGTTTACCAAACACACGACTTACTACAAACTTACATACGTATCGCAAGATACGTTTTCTTAATTAGCCAAAATACTACATAGCTTTATCTCAAGACGTTTGCACGAAAGATCGAAGCTATTTCAGGAGCAGTTAATTCAATTATAATCAAAACAAGCGTAAATGACTCAGCGCACTTGTCGTAAGAGACAATAATTCTTCGTTTCTTTGAGTAACTTGTAGCACTTTGCAAGGAAGGATACGACAAGGAATGGAGTGTCCGCAGGCGTTTGGGCAAAATGTTACGAGTTCGGCCGAGTTCTCTCACTCTGGGTGGGGTAAACCATCGGCGTATGGTCTTGGAAGCGACTCGTGGATATTTTCATCGCAACAGTACGACACGTGCACCCGGCTGGCGCACGCACAGCTCTTCCCGACTTCTCTCCTGTCTCCGTGTGCATCTCCGTTGTTCGATCGTTCAACCTGACAAAGTACAAAATGTAACGCAAACGATCTTTGGACATTTCGGTCGTCTGTCGAGAGTGATTCCGTTCAATCATTCCTCCTAGACGCACACAAGCAGGGGCACTTAATTACGATGGCAGCCAGCTGATGCCGATTATTGTCGTCCACGCGATGGCAATATGGCGAACATCAAGGTGGCAGTTCGTGTAAGACCGATTTCTGCCAGGTGAGTGAGTCAGAGCGAATTTTAATCGCGCGATGAAAAGACATATCGGAAAATATTATGCACGTGTATTTCAAACTGTGTGAGCCAAGTTAATCGCAGGTCCGAGCGGGCTTGGTATGCGGGCATGCGAAAGGGCGAAGCGGTTTTGAAAATCGAGTAAACGTGTAAGTTCAAGAAGAAGGTGAAACGTGCGCTGATTAATGAGAAATATTCGCCAAAAGTTTCAGGTTTGCTGCGAGTTTGTTACGAGTTGCTTTTGCCATTAAGCTCGTTTCCGTCGTGTATTTTAAGAAACAGGCAGAGACCACGTCCAGACGTGCACGCATTTTTTAGGAACTCGAGGTCAAGGTTTAACTCGCCCTCCTTGTTCTCAAATTGCAAATTGTTTTTGCAAATTCAATTTTCTCTCGTGCCGCTTCACGGTTTCACGAGGCAGCGTTCGGAAAGCAAACAGAAACACGCGTCTCGGAAACAGCTATTTCGGGGACGGCCGCGAGCGCAGCAAGAAACGAACGAGGATAGAAATTTGAAGGCAGATTTATAAGGGCGCGCGGCGCGTCTTTGAGCCGCTATGAACTCGTTTCTATACTTAGAAGATGGGGCCGAGACGCCACCGGAAAGTAAGACAAACTAACAATCGCTAGGCGAGCGATAATAAGTCGACGATGAAATTAGGGTCGTCTGAAGAAACTGCGGACTCCCGATTTGTTAACGTATAATCTTACAAATTTATTCCTTTTCTCATCATTTTAGGATAAATAAGCGATCTAACGTGTGTACTTTTCGAGCCTGAATGAAAAATGAACAAACTGAAGGAGAGACTCTTTGACAAAATATACACGGTGTTTCGTAATTTGTGGGACCCATTTCGGGAGCTGATTGTACGCCTAAAAATAATGAAAAAAAAAGTCATATAAATACATGTTCTATCTGTTTTCGTTTATGAGATATAATGAATTTTATAAACAGAGCAAATTCTAGTAAACCAGTTTTACCAGATATGGTATATTCAATTTTCATAATAATCATAATTGGGACGAAGAAAACCCACATGTTATTGCGCATTCAAGGCATCAACGCCAGTTTAGTTTAAACGTATAGGGCAGGAATAATTGATAAATTTTTAATTGGACCTTTTTCTCTTGATGGGAAACTAACAAAGTACGTTGATTTTTTGAGTACGCGTTTACACGAAATATTAGAGGAAGTTCCAGTCGATATTAGACTTCGTATGCGGTTTATGCATGATGGAGCTCCGCCGCATTTTAGCCGAGTGGCTAGGCAATTGTTAAATCAACACTTTGCAAATAAATGGATTGGTCGTGGAGGTCCTATTGCATGGCCTGCTCGTCCTCCGGATTCGAATCCATTAGATTTTCATTTGCGGGGACATTTAAAATCTATTGTACACGCAACGTCGATTGAAAATGCTGGAATACTACGAAATAGAATAGTGCAAGGCTTCCGACAAATTCGAGAAACACCAGGAACGATAGAGAGAGTAACCAGATGAATGACAAGACGCGTGCAGGCTAGTCATTTCGAGCATCTTTCGTAAAAGTAATTAAAACAGAGAATTCATTATATCTCATAAACGAAGACAGGACATATATTTGTACGACAGATAGGATATATATTTGTACGACTTTTTTAGGCGTACAATCAACTCCTGAAGTGGGTTAGGTTTGGGCTAGGTTTTGCTACCTAAACACACTGTATAACGAAGCCATATTTCATCTTCTGCGTGAGCGGGACCACAGCGAAGAATGGGTTTATTTAAAGTAGCGAAACTGCTACCGATCTTCGGGTGTTCGGGTGTTGTTCACTTTGCGATGGATCGGCGGAACGACGTACTTACTTATGAGCAGCTACGACACACCGACGACACACGGCTAGACGGTTTAATGACTCGATGCAGGAATAGCGCGAGAGAAGGAGGGAGGATCCGTTCTAGAATAACACTCTTTGGGATAAGAGAGTGTGGCACGGCGTGGCGCCTTGTTGCGATGGAAGAGGATCAAGAGAGGATAATAACAAGGCAGGCTGCTGCTATTCGCGTACACTGCCTTGATTCATTCAACATCTCCTCTCCTCGTTCAGACTTTTCTGGACCAAGCTCCCAGGCGGTATACGCACCGCCGACCCTTTTCAATATTGGTCAGCGACGAGTGGCGAGTGTTTCTTTGAACGTGTACGTTCGTACACTCGTAGCCGTTTGAACGGTTCATTGAAAACTGTCTGAACGGCCATTTTGTCCGCCGATCGAAGGGCTATCGGCGAACGGATGGATCCGACGGATCGGTTCTCTGTCACAGGCTTCCTGCGAATCAGACGATTGATGGAGTTGATCTACGCGAATGCAAAGTGGCCCAATGTCGAATCGTGTTGAATGGAGTTTTTGGAATTATTGATTGGATCGATGATACGGTTGTCGGCCGATCGGATATTTTTTCCATTTGGTATGGAATTGATTCGTTTATTCGTTGAAGAGAGAGAGAGAGAGAGTACTAGTTTCACTCTATGCGAAATTGTAATTTGGGTCCTACAGAGGTTCCTTTTTTGAAAACCTTTCCAGTGTTCAGAAGGATTCTTTTAATGTCTTTTTACACTTGATTTTATTAATTATTAATTATTAATCCAGTGTTCTTATACAATTGTCCGTACTATATTTCAATGTTCACTTTCAGTTCAGAGACGATTTAAAACGAGTCCATGTAATTTAGGTTAACGTTTGAATGTCACTGCACAACAATTCAGACCTGCTGTACAAAGAATTTCGCTGGCTCTAAATAGATCTACTTCCGTGGAACAGTCGTTTGTAGCCAGTAGACGAATAATTCTTGCAACCTGAAACGATTTATCGAACAACCAGCAGGTATTAATTTCGCAAAAACGCGGACCACGGAGCACGAAATCGTGACGATTAAAGAGCGAACAGGGCCACGATAGGATCACGCGAGGACCACGGGTTAAAGTACCTTTAACTTTGTTGCTTTCACGCGAGAGGCCACGTACGTGTAATCGTCGCTCTTCTGAAATGGAAACAAAGTGCAGTGGCACAGAGGATTGCGTACGTTTCATAAAAGCTTCCACAGCTCGGAGGAGCAAGTTTATTACTGGAAACGTTCTCTTTAATAAGAGAACAAAGAATGAACATGGAAATGAATGCAAAAATGTATTGGCTGTAAGGAAAAGTGTATCGACTTTCTGAGATTTTCTCTGGTAGATAGCTATTGAAACGATACTTAGGTGAGTTTAAAAGATACTTGTCTTATCAAGCAGTTAGAAATTATTTGGGTTAATTAACTATTTCATTAGTGTCAGAACGTGAGCATTTGAGGTGAGATTGTATACTGTATATGAATATCAGAAATGAATATCAGGAACATTGTGCAAGCGGTTGAAAAAACCAATGAAGCAAATTATATAAAAGATTTATAATTTTAAATCTGAAGAAAGGAAGATGACAGAACTGCACTAAACTTTAAATTACAGTGGTCACGTGGAGCAGCGAAGGTTTTGTAAAGAAAAAAAAAAAAAAGGAAGTTGAAAAACAGTTGCAGAAATTACAAAAAAAAAAAAAAAAAAAAAGGATAGCAGCGTTGGAAGAGATTGGAAACGGAATTCCGGGGATATGTGGAATGAAAACGACGGCGCAAGAACAGAGGAGCTATATAGTCCATGATGTGGCTATCACGGAGGCCACTATTAGTACTTATCTGACTTCACGTCAAACGTTACACCACAGGATGGAAGGCAAACCGAAAACTCGTCCGAACGTGGTTCGAATCGGTTGCTCCCGTTTTTGCTACCTACCTTTCGACTGACTGGGAACTCCGCAAACTGGAAAATCGTCGATAACGTTCCCAGTCGACTCGTTCCCCCGATAGATCTTTCGCCAGAGGCATCTGATAATCCCGCGTGGAAGCAGTTTGAATGCCTCTGGAAATTCCAGCCTGGAAGAAGCCACAAGTTCGCGTTAGTTAACTCGGTGTCATTGGTTTCTTTTTTTTCTTCTTTTTTCAGAGCTCTCTGCGAGATCTCTTTCTCCGTGAATTAGCCGCCCGATCGGCAGAGTGATCAGACAGTGAAACTCGGCTGAATTGAGGAATCCTTTCGCGGTTTAAACGCGAACGGAGGACGGCCGTTTCGCGGTGAAGAATTGAATTGTACTGCAAGATCTCTTTGTCTCAGCGAAGAAAAAAACAAAGAACGGATTTCCCTTTTCTCTTTGTAAAAAAATAACACTCCATCCTCTTTGACGCAGAGAACTGAATTTAACTGGATCAGAGGTGGTTGTACGCACGGACTCGAACGAGATTTCCCTGACGAACTTGAAGGTGTCCTCGAGCAAGGCCGGCGACAGTCGCGAAAGGACAAGGAAATATGGTTTCGATTACTGCTTCGATTCGTCGAACCCAGAGACACAGAGTTTCGCGGACCAGGCAACGATTTACCAGACGCTTGGCCAGACCGTCCTGGACGCTGTTTTCACTGGCTATAATTCCTGTCTGGTGGCGTACGGGCAAAGCGCGTCAGGGAAAACCTACACAATGATGGGCACCAAGGTACTCTTTCACTTCTTCTTGTGAATTTGTTTGCATAGAATGGGCCAAAAGTTTCTACTTATGCCTACTTTCTTTTTTTTAACAAAACATCAAAATATAAGAGAAAACTAATTGTATTAATTTTGAATTAAATTTAAGTTCAAACATGATTTTTTTATTATATTTAGAAAAAATAAATAAATTAGAAAAGATATATAATAAGAAAATCATAAGAAATCATTAATTTTAGCAGTAAGTGGTTTTTGGTCTACTCTATATTCGAACCTTGAAAAATTTTCCACGACTCTACGAATACTTGCGAATTCTTCATAATCATCTTACAGTGAAGAGCATAATTGTACCAATGATAATGAAATATTGTCGATAATCTAAACTAATATAACTTTGTAAAAAAAGATTATAATCGAACGATAGTTATTAACGATTATTATTTAGTCCCGGTTTAAAGTTTGTACTTTGACAATCGTGGATTTGCTCTTTGCGAAAATGATTTTACATCACGATTTGCGTGGCGATTTCTCGAAAATTGTAAAAAAATTCAAACGTGTGTAGAAATATTGAAAAAATATTTTCTTACGACTGAATCTAGCATGGTTTTGAATATTGAAATTTGTTTCTTCACGATGTCCTCTTAAAATTCGATGTACGATTTTTCTTTATTGAATCATCATTTTATCGAATTTGGAACATTAGGGTTATGACAAAATATTAGGATTTTCGAATTTTTTAATCCCAATATTCAACATTCAATAAAACAGCAAAAAAAAAATTGTAGAACACAAGTTTCAGGGAATCATTGAGAAAGAGAAATTTGAATCTCCAAAATGATCCGCAAGAGTCGCAAAAAGAAATTTTCCGTATTTTTTGAAACACACGTTTGAATTTTTACAATTTTCGAGAAAAATGTGTCCTGTCCGCTACGTGATGTGAAATCATCTTCAAAAGAAGTGAACTCGCAACTATCAAAATAGAAGCTTCGCTCTTTAAAATGAGACCAAGATTATTACCGCACTAGATCTGTTTTCCTTTTGACAAAGTATTAAGTTTATAATATATTATATACAGGGTGTTTCCTGTAACGCGACGCACGATTTTTCTCCTACTTTCAGCCATCTGACAAGAAAAAGTTTGGAACAAAAGTTGAACGGTACAAGGTGCACAGTAGGTGTCAATAAAAAAAATTTCGAAAACGTTTCATAGTTAAATCAAGGTCACTTTGGATGAAACAAATGGGAACACATAATTCTTTTTCCACTGTATTGTAGAGAACATCGACACGAATTCAAGACACATGTTATATGATATTTGTACTAACATGTTACGCCCTGTATATACATCATTATATAATTTCATTATAAAGTTTAAATTGTTCACAATTTTTCAACAATTGTTATTGGTATTTAATTGTTCACAATTTTTCAACAATTGTTATTGGTAATATATAATATTATATAATGTTATTAGTAATATATAAAATTATACAATTTCATTATAAAGTTTAAATTGTTCACAATTTTTCAAGAATTGTTATTGGTACTTATTGTTATTAGTATTTAATTGTTCACAATTTTTCAACAATTGTTACTGGTAATATATAATATTATATAATGTTATTGGTAATATATAAAATTATATAATTTCATTATAAAGTTTAAATTGTTCATAATTTTTCAACAATTGTTATTGGTATTTATTTGTTATTGGTATTTAATTGTTCACAATTTTTCAACAATTGTTACTGGTAATATATAATATTATATAATTTTATTGGTAATATATAAAATTATATAATTTTATTATAAAGTTTAAATTGTTCACAATTTTTCAAGAATTGTTATTGGTACTTATTGTTCACAATTTTTCAACAATTGTTACTGGTAATATATAATATTATATAATGTTATTGGTAATATATAAAATTATATAATTTTATTATAAAGTTTAAATTGTTCACAATTCTTCAACAATTGTTATTGGTATTTAATTGTTCACAATTTTTCAACAATTGTTACTGGTAATATATAATATTATGTAATGGTAATATATAAAATTATATAATTTCATTATAAAGTTTAAATTGTTCACAATTCTTCAACAATTGTTATTGGTATTTAAATGTTCACAATTTCTCAACAATTGTTATTGGTACAATTATGCTTCTCCGTTTCTAAAAAAAAAAAAAAAAAAAAAAAAACGCAACGTTGCGTGCGCCGAATCTACCTGTCCTTGAATCGCTCCGCAATTCGCCACCGATACTTCGAACGTGTAAATACTCGCTCAGGCCGTCAGTTCTCAATCGCGGGAAAATCCTCCCAGCTCTGACAAATGTCGATTGATTTATTTTCCAAATACGGAACAGAGCGAGTTCGGGTTCGGGCAAACGGATCGAGAGTTAGCGCGCATAATTCGAAACGAGGTAACGATTTCCGTGTGACAGGTCGGGCAACGAGGAAGGGGGCAGAGGAGGGGGGGGATTCTTTTTTTCCCCCCGGCTTCTCCGGCGAATTTCGACCGGTAAATTGAAACTGTTTTTGCCCGGGCGGCGACGCTTAATTAAATTGCCCCGTGGCTTCGTAGCCGATCGCGGCTGCATTACACCATCCAGGGGGGGGGGGGGGGTGAAAGGGCACAGGAGGGGCGAACGAACGACGAGCGATTTTTTTAAAAGCGAAGCACGTGTTGCGGTTATACGTCGAGCACGTTCGGTTTCAATTATGGGAAACGGAGTCGTTCGATCGCCCCGGGGACATTCCGATGACCGATAGTAGTTAACGATACGTAATTTTTTCCATCGCACGGGAAACTTCGCTGCCGCGCTCGTTTTCCTTTTTTTTTTTTTTTTTTTTTTTTTTTTTTTTTTTTTGAGAAACGAAACGACGGGAGCTAACGACTTCCACTCTTTTCTTTTTTCCCTTTGTCGCTCCGCAGGAGGATCCTGGACTCACGCCGCGCCTCTGCCAAGGAATTTTTGCCAGGATCGAGGACGAAAGGAGGAACGAGAGGAGCTACAGCGTTTCTGTCAGGTAAACCGTAACCGCGATGCGGCGTGGTGCTCTATTATATTCCTCCTTAGTCAGTTTTATATTCTCGTTTGGAACTGTCGAATCCAAGGGTGCAAATCCTTGAGGACAAAAAGAAGGTAAGTTCGAAACCTGTCATTAAATAATTTATATATATATATATTAGTATACTATATAATATATATATATATTATATAATACATAAGAAAATAACATATATATTAAATAATTTGTATTTATATATATATATTATAAAATAATTTACATTTATATATATATATTTTTAAATAAGTTACATTTATATATATTGTTAAATAATTTACATTTATATATATGTTGTTAAATAATATATATGTTATAAATACAAATAATAAATAATATAGAATATAAATATAAATAATAAATAATATATTGTATAATAATATATTATATATATTGTCAAATAATTTACATTTATATATATATATATATATATATATATAGTTAAATAATTTATATATATATATTATTAAATAACTTAAACTCGAAGAAGTCTTAATCGCAAATCTTTGAAAGAATGATAAATCTAAAAAACCCGAGCAGAGACGATAGAGGAAACGTGGTCTCGCCGTGGCCTGACCTCGCCCCCTGTTCCGAACGGAAGGACTTCGCCTCGCCGGTTCTCGTTCGAAAGGAAAAGGGAACATTTTGAAATTCAATTTCTCATGGAAAACGGCGAGTCCTATAAATATTCAGGCACTGTTTGCATCGCGATGTTAAATATTCACGATTCCAATTATCTCTCCGGTGGGTGGCACGTGAGTTTTACTCGAAGCCAGCCGAAGGTGGATGCGAGAGCGATAACGCGCATCCGAATTGATAAGCGTGGGAATCGCGCCATTCGCCGGCGTCTTTTCGCGAAACCGGGCCGCATCGACGTGCCCGTTTAAACGCCAATAAACGATCAAGACATTGGTCGGCTGTCGGTCAAGGTCCAGGTTCGTCGTCGGGTGAATTTTCTCACAATTTCCAATCGTCGTTTGGACTTCACAGATGTCGAGATCGTTGACTGGTCGACCATGTCGTTTGATAGTTGTCCAACGATTATGGAGTTTCGAGGAGCGTTTCTATAGGTACCGCCAAGTTTATCGTTTCCCTTCGTTGCACTTTTGTTCTCCAGTTTGCCGAAGCAAGTGGCTGGCCGGTTAATTGAAAATGGTAATCCGGCGAGAATGGTAATTCTGAATGTTCGGAAAGAGGAGTATCTTTTGATTTTAAATAACATTAGTCGAGACCAAGCTTTATCTCGAGCGTTGGGAGGGGGAGAGATCGTTTCTTCGAACACCGTTGCAACCGGAAGAGAGTTTTACCTCTTGAGAAACTCTTAATAGAATCTCAGCTGGCCGGGGAGTAGTAGTTTCCACTTTGTGCAATTGATTCCCCTAGTCGTGTTATCTCCTTTGACCTTCTTGCTTGGTCGTAACTCGCACCTTGCACCTCACGCGTAATTTGTCGATAAATTGTTCCAGCTTTGGAAGATAACATTTGGAATAGTCGAAAAAAATGGGAGAGAAGAGTCAAGGAGAGAGAGAGAGAGAGAGATTCTTTCGACAGCTTTTGGAACAAGTTCAAATACCACTGAAGAAAATTGTCTTTCATCGGTGAAGACTTTATCGANCCCCCCCCCCCGTCACTTTATTAAATTTTTGCACGTTAGATGTCGGAAACTTTCCGAACTTTTGTCGTTCAATTCTAACATTCGAAGCACAATAAAAACAGGACAATCGTGTAACAAGTTCTGAATCCTTGTAAGAATATCTTTAAAAAAAACGTAATTAGATTTAAAAATATATTTATAGTTATAGAAGACTTTTTCAACGTCTTTACGCAAACTTTCGAATGTATCCTCCGCCACGCGATGAAATACTCACGCTCTGAGACTTTGATCAAATTTGGATCTCGTTTCGCGATGTTTTTCTTTTTTACGAAATTGCATCAGTTCGAGAAATTGTCGGCAATTTTTCATTATTTCACTGTAACACGTTATTATTATTAGGCAGACGCGTTTTGTTCATGGACAAAAGGAATTCAGATCTTCGATCCGCCCTCGTAAACACCGTTTCAGTCCCGGTATTAAATGTTCGCCGGATTGCCTTGAGCTCGATGTAAAAATAAAAAGCCGGGGGAGCAGCGCGTTGTGCTGGAACCCTCGTAAAAATTGTATTTACCGTTCACGCGAAATATCGATTGCCACTTTCTCTGTGTTCTCTCTTTCCCCCGTGTTTTTCTTTTTCTTTCTATTTTCTTTTTTTCTCTGATTCGTTTTTTGACCCGTTTCATCGGCGAACGAAGGAAAACGCTCGCCAAGTCGCCGCGTGTCTGGCTGTTTCACGCAAGTTTCATCGACACTTTGAAATTCGTAGCCGAAACGGGGACGAACCCGCGGAGAATTGTTCCGTGGCTTCTTTTCTGAAACCACGCAGATTCGCAGTAAAATACACCTTGAAAACACGAGTGTATCGTCGTAAATCACTGTTATTCGTCGATGAATTCCAAGTCTTCAAGAGGACTTTGTTTGTTAACACGTTGATCGACCCGTATCTGGGGTGATAGTGAAGTTTCTACATTGGATGACGATTCTTTTAAATCTCAAGGCAAGAAATATTTAGTTTAGATAAGTGAAGGAAATGTTTCAGTAGGTGATAGAGGAAATATTCAGTAGAGAAACGAGTTTTTTTTAGTAGCAAATCATCTTTAAATTAAGAAGTTAAATTCGATGTCAAATAATTTGATAAGATAAGTCAATTTCCAAATTAGTTTGAAGTAATCGTACAATTTTTACAATATTTACGATGAATACTATAATAGTTGTTTGTGATACATTTTGGGATTTGGGAGCTTTATTGCAAATTTTTCAAATTTCCAGCCTACATTTCAGGGATGAAAGAAAATTTTCCAAGCTAACACCGAAGTACGTATCATAAACTCAGCGAAAGGAATAAAAAACAAAAGCATAAGAAAAAACATAAAGAAAAGAAACATAAAAATAATAGAATACCTAAGGATTTGTTTCACGAGAAACTTAGATCTGAATTGATGAGGTAAATTCAGTACACATATACAGGATGTTTCGTAACTTGTGGGATCCACTTCGGATTGTACGTCTAAAAAATAATGAAAAAAAGTCACATAAATATATATGTCCTATCTGTCTTCGTTTATGAGATATAATGAATTTTATAAACAGAGCAAACTCTAGTAAACTAGTTTTACCAG
>NW_025109394.1:458771-469869 GCF_011392965.1 Frieseomelitta varia
ATTTGTGGGGACATTTAAAATCTATTGTACACGCAACATCGATTGAACATGCTGAAATACTACGAAATAGAATAGAGCAAGGCTTCCGACAAATTCGAGAAACACCAGGAACGATAGAGAGAGTAGCCGGATGAATGACAAGAATGACGCGTGCAGGCTAGTCATTTCGAGCATCTTTCGTAAAAGTAATTAAAACAGAAAATTCATTATATCTCATAAACGAAGACAGATAGGACATATATTTGTACGACTTTTTTTCATTATTTTTTTAGACGTGCAATCAGCTGCTAAAGTGGATCCCACAAGTGACGAAACACCCTGTATATATTAAAAAGTTTGAAAACTTCAAGATCACAAAAGAGAACACAATAGCTGAATGCTGCTGCTGAACAGCGCACAGTGTAATAACGCAACAGTGATTTTAATTTTAATTCTCTTAAAACAGTTTAGATACAAGGATTTCCCTTTTGCGCCACCCAACGTTCTAACTATGTTTCCTTCTGTAATATACTAATCTCTCTTCCCAGCAGCATTTTTACGAAAATTTCTAACTTGGGACATAATCTCTAACCCTTTTTTTCGTTAAACAAATGAATTACGTAATCACGATTATCCGACGAATGCGACCGAAACTGTCGACGAGACTCGTCGTGAGAGACAGTTCCGACGTTTTTTCCGAGGGCAACGTCGCGGGATCTGCATCGTTCGTCTCTTCGTATTTTCACCGACGACGATAGAGAGAGCTTTTTCGATGGGCGGAGGGGAAGAGAGAAGGAAGAGAAGCTTCGTGACAGCGACGTCTATGCTCGTCTTATTCCCCCCTCTGCATGGATTCTTTCGTTCACGTGCATGGAGAATCGCGGGGAAAGTTCGGTTGATGTATTGCCGGATAAGCGAATCGGTCAGCTCGCGAACGGCGCGTGGCGTTCCTCCTCTTTTCGGCCGTTTCTCTGTCAGCTCGCGACGTAAAATCGTTAAGTGGGTCGACGAAGGAAGTTCCGTGTATCCGCGTGTTCGCTTTTGAACCGCGAATGAAATTCGTGACAACTCTCTCTCTCTCTCTCTCTTTCTCTCTCTCTACGTACGTCTGCCATCGAAGGGTAATTGTTGTTACGCTTTTCTTTTGGAAGAAAAAGACAAATGCCTCGAGTCACGTGTCTTTTGTATCAAGTTGCTCGGGAAGTAATGTAATTTCGTTTTCTCCCGAGTTTATGGAGGTTTTACCTTCCTCAAATGAACATATCACGAGATTTAACACAGTAGCTATTTATTTTTAATCGACGTGCAAACGAGACAAAATTTTTGTGACAACCGTTTGCTTCGATTATTATACAATAGATTAGAATACAATATGCTCTCTGCTATTTTTATACATTTTGACGGCTAACGTTTCAAGATTTGTTTTTTAAAAAAATATCTTTCTTGATTCTGTGCATGTTCCTTTCTTTCCCCTGGGATTTTTCAGTTTCCGAGCAGTTTTTTTTTCTCAAAATTGTATCAGAATTTGAAACACAGAAACATCTTGCAGCATTCGTACAGCAAGGAACTATATCAGCAAGTATATCAACGACGATGAAACATTGTCGATAATTAAAATTGATAGAACTTCGTGAAAAGGGTTCGTACAACGATCCATCTCGGTCTTATTTTAAGTGAAGCTTCTACTCTGACACAGACGTGAATTCGTTCTCTTCGAAGATGATTTCATATCGCGTAGCGAGTGAGAAAGTGAGTTACTTTTTCCCTAGAAAGTTATAAAGTTATAAATATAACACACACGTATTTGCATACGTAAAACAATTCTTTAATATTTATACACATACTTAAAATGGCGACCAAGTGGATCGTTGCGTGATTTTTTTCGAACGAACAAAGTTTAAATTAGTTTGAAATACAAATAATTTTTTATTATCATTAATACAGTTATTAAAATAATTTATTAAAGTAATTTATTATCAAGTGATGTAAATTATTAAATATTATACTAATAAATAATATTATTATTACTTTATAATAAATAAATAATATTATTTATTTCTTTAATAATAATAATTTACTTTAATAATAATTATTATTATTAAAGTAAAAAATAATATTATTTATTCTTTTAATGATAATAATAATTATTAAAGTAAATCATTATTATTAAAGAAATAAATAATATTATTTATTTACTATAAAGTAATAATAATATTATTTACTATTATAATATTAATATTATTTATTATTTATTAAACAAAGTAAATTATTATTATTAAATAATATTATTTATTACTAAAAAAATTATGAAGGCATTAAATAACATTATTTACGACTAAAAAAAATTATTAAAGTAATAAATAATATTATCCAAGTGATATATTGTTAAATATATACTATAAGCGTAACAGTTTACATTTCGAATGCAACTACGTATAGTGCCTGATCGTCAAATACTGAAAGTCATCAGTCCTTCCCCTAAAGTCACGAAACTGTGACAACCGAGCCTCGTTGTCGTGCAAATGAACTTTCAAGACAAAGCGTATTCTCAGCTACTTTATGCATCGAAGCACCAATTTAATTTGATTTTCTAATTAAATAAATATTTCTCCTCCTCCTCCTCCTCCTTCGAGAGAGAGAGAGAGAGAGAGAGTCCGCCTGCCGAAGAAACAACACTCATTAAGTGTCATTTAGGAGCGTTCATCACTGACAATTGCGATCGTGAATCATCTTTCGCGCGCGCGAGAAGAAACGAGACAGATTTACGCACGTCCGCCGTGGAATTGGTCGGCATCGAGTACTATAAATTCCCCGTTTATACGACCGCCGGCAGTTATTAAAAGTGCCGCGGAAATTCGTTGTTTTCGCCTAGGCAGGGAAAAAGGAAAAATACGCGTTCTGGCTGTTTCGACTTGGTACGCGCAATAAACCCACTGGCGTCGTTCGTTCATGTTTCCTTCCCGCGCTAGAGTCGAGAAATATTCGCCCGAAAATATTCTGTCCCTCGTCGTTCGTCGAATTTAGGGTGGGAAATTTTTCAGAACGTTAACACGGCGTCACCGTCGTCCGCCATTGTCGCGAGTTGACGGCCTTGAAATAACGCCTTTTTTGAAAAAAAAAAAAGAGAAAAAGAATATATCTCGACCAGCCTTTAAATTAGAACCGAGTCTAAAAGCTTCAGCCGCGACCCGCGTTCGTAGTAAATAATTCGCGTTAATGGACCGGCTTCGGGATTCTTTACGATCGAAGGATTTACGTTTGACTATGGTTATGGTTTGCGCGTGAAGAATTGAGCAGCCCGCGTTGTGAAAGCTTCGTGCAACACATTCGAATATTTTTTTTTTTTTTTTATATACCTACGAGAGTTTTGACTTCCATTCGTTCAATTCGCACTCGTGAGGCAAAGCAGCGAGTAGTTGGAGGCGAGGGAAGGATTTACGCCTCCAATTCGAGGCTGTCCGTGTCGTCGAATATTAGCGGCGGTGCCGTGGTATCACGGCGTCGTAATCTCGTGAATTCGAACGATAAAACGCGATGGCGCATCGGGCTCGAAAACTGGCGTTGCAGCACGCAACACGCGTACAAGAAAAGCCAGCTTTGCCGCTGCGCCTGCAACATTCTTCGTCTTTGTTTCGTGACTCTTAGGCTGGATCAATGATAACAAATGTTAAGTAATTCCCGCGCATTTTTAAACACATTCTGTCTGTTTTCAAAAGATTATTGGAAAATATCTGTCTTCGTGGAATTTTCAGAATAGAGAAGAGAACAGTTTTAACCAGTTGGCGCCGGCAACTGATTGCGGACCATAACGAGTGACCAAAACCGTATACGATAAATTCGTTGCTTTCTCTTTCTTTTGACACTCGTCGGTGTGATATCACTGGATAGAGAAGTAATAAATTTATTATTTGTTTTACCTGGGTTATACTTAAATATACTTAGAGTTGAGAAAATGTTGCAATTTTGGGACAAAAAATTGTCGACGTGGTCTCGTGGAACAAATATTTTAGAATCTATTATATAGAATATTTTAGAATCTATTTTATGACATTTTATGATATTTTATGTATAATATTTTATTTATAATAGATGAAATATCATTTTATAATATTTTATCATTTTATAATATTTTATCTATAATAGATAAAATATCATTTTATAATATTTTATCTGTAATAGATAAAATATCATTTTATAATATTTTATCTGTAATAGATAAAATATCATTTTATAATATTTTATCTATAATAGATAAAATATCATTTTATAATATTTTATCTATAATATATAAAATATCATTTTATAATATTTTATCTATAATAGATAAAATATCATTTTATAATATTTTATCTATAATAAAAGTTTCATGGGAACCAGTTACTTCAGAACAATTAATTATATAGACAAAATATCATTTTATGATATTTTATTTATAATAAAAGTTTCATGGGAACCAGTTACATTAGAGCAATTAATTAAAGAATATGTATTTGAATATTTGGATTCATTGAATAGTATTCAGTCCCGGTGTTTGTTACGAATATTTATTACGAGCACTTTTCTTAAACAATGAAATTAGTGCACACACGTTGAAACATGTACCGATTTCTAGGTCCCATGATGCATGTTGTAACGTACGTAGCTTGGCATCAGTTTTCATGAAATTTAGAAGTCGATGTTTCAACGTGTGCGTGAAAGTCTCAAAGAAAATTGGTAGTACGTAAAATTCGTACATTGAAGAAAGAGAAAACATGTTGCAAAACAGACACAAAGGATCGTCGGACCTTGTAGAAACCGCGAAAAAGTAAACGATGCCACCTGAAGACTATAAATAACATTCGGACGTCAATTTAATTCCACGCGAGCTATGGAACGAGCCAGACGAACTTGTCGAACTGCATAACAGCATGTTCCTCACTCATGGTCGGAAGTGTATGATACACCTACATACAGAAAAGTGAACGAACGCTCAGCTGAAAAATCAATCGGAACTCACGTGTCTTTATCCACGCTAACGAGCGAGCGTAAGGAAATTCTCCTGGAGGAAGGATAGGAGAGAAAGTTGCGAAAGTTTCGTTTAAAGCGGAGCAAGCGACCTTGAACAGACCGCTGCCTTGCACAGTTGCTCAACTGCAGCGCGGTGAAGAGAGACGAGAGAAGGAAACGAAAGAAACTCTTCAAGTTCCATAAATCTCAGCTTGTACAACAGCCACTTGGTCTATTGACCGGCGAAGAGAGAAAAAAAGAAAAAAAAAAAAAAAAAAGAAAGGAAAAGAAAATGGCTGGTTGAGAGCAGTTGGTGATAATGGCGAGCTTAAGGAACGTCGGCCTCGAAGAGAGGAGAGAGCGTGAAACATTTATCCATTTATCAACAGGAGCGAAAACACGGCGAACGGGGGGAACGATGTCGGGCTGATTAACCGGTTTTTCCCGAATATTTCCGCGATGTACGGGAATATGGGATATTTTGGATGTTGCCAACGTCTGACGGCCAGACACGCGGCCCCCGGGATCGATATTCACGTTTTGTTGTGCAATTAATTATACCTATTAGCGAGTCGTACTCTCTCGTCAATAAACGTGCCGGCACGACTCCCGGCATAATTTAATTTACGATCTAACAACGATCCCGCCCCGTTACAATTGACACGTCCCGGTAATAAACGCGACGCTCGGCTAATGTCGCGCGAAAATTGTCGCACTTTCGCGACACAATCGTTAATTCACGCGCGATTTCCTCGTTCCGCGATGAATCCGCGATGAGGCGGACCGTTGTTTCCGCGTCCTCTTCTTTTTCGTCACGTGCGTCGAATAAGTTTGAAAAAAATGCAAAGAAAAAGAAAAAAAAAAAAACGGGGATAACTCTGAAATTGTAAAATTTCAAGCAAAATTTCTTTCCTCTCTCCCGTACCACTTCATTAGGCTTTTCATTCCTGACCACTCTCACTCCTGTCATAAATCCCCAACCATCTCTTGAAAAAGGATTTCTTTTTTTCTTAATTTTAATCAGATTAGCTAAACAGAACCTTCGTAGGCTTTTATTTTTGATTTCACATTTTTTTTTATGACAGCAGTTTAGATGAAAACAGCATTAAAGATAATTTTCACCCACATGAATTTATGACAAAGATACATAGAAATTATTCTATCTTGACGTACAAGTTCTTCCAGCGCTTACAAGTTCTTGATCATTTTAATGCGATCCTTGATCTTGTTTCGTGGATTCGATGTTGAAATTTCTTCTTCACGATAAAAGTATATTTATTAAAATGACAAACGGTATAGCGGGTACTCGCGTGTGCAGTGAAATGATGAATATACAGGGTGTCCAGAAAGATTGGGACCAAACTTAGACTACGTGTTACTGATTGGTCAAATAGATGAGAAAATTTCATATAGACTTATGTCCGGAGATGCTTTATTGAAAAGATATAAGCGTTCAAAGATTCATGGATAAAATTCGTCTTACAATTCGTTGTACAGAATCGTATAAGTATCGCAAATTCTCAATAAGATTATTGCAAAATAATCTTCACGATATGTTGCACGATGTCTCATTGGAAACACGCTGTCAAATGTGGTTTCAACATGATGGTGGCACCGCCACATTTTGGACGGAATGCACGTGAATTTCTTAATGGACAATTCCGTGAACGGTGGATCGGTCGCGGCGGACCAATCAGTTGGCCTCCTAGGTTGCCTGACACTTTGGGAATGTATTCAAAATACATTTACTATCTTTTCCAATGCAAATGGAATGTTTGAAAGAGTTCGACAATCGCCAATTCGACGAATGGAAGCCTGCATTCTTGCAGAAGGGGGAATCTTCGAACATTTCTTACAACTGTCACGATAAATCAGAAATATCTTTAAAAGCTTATATCTTTTCAATAAAGCATTTTCGGACATAAGTTTATACGAACGTTTCTCATCTACTTGACCTCAGTAACACGTAGTCCAAGTTTGGTCCCAACCTTTTTTGAACGCCCTGTGTATAATATGATTAAATACAACTTACGAATAAAACGAACATAGAATTTTATATATGCGACACGTGGTGGCTGTTCTACGGCTGGAACGAAACTGAAAACATACAGAATCCGTATAGTCACGCCATACAATGTAGTCATTCGCCATCGCTCCAACACCAACAAGCATAAACACATCGCAAACATCGCAAACATCCCATTCACCCCATGTCGTTGTCCTCCAACAATTTTTATTAAACAAGAACATCAGAAATGCAAACGACAAGTCGAAGAAGGTTGTTCTCGTTTAATAAAAAAAAGTCAAATGCTTCTTTTCTTTATCGCTTCACGTTCATTTTGAAATATCCNGAGACAAGTAGAACTCAGCGAAATTTTCGCTGTTATGTGGCTCGGAACGCGAGAGAAAGAAAAGGAGAGTTTAATGGGGGTTAGGTCATTTCCTATGGGATCGTTAGACCGAGGACTTTGGAGGATTTTTATTGATACGAATTGCTTCGGTGGAGAAAGGTAACGTTCCGCGCGTTACATTTACACGAAAGTGAGAAAAACACTTTACTTTGCTTTGTTTCATTGACGGAATAGAGCCCTATTGTCACATAGTTATATAGATGATATAAATAGAATTCGACGACAAGAGAAATAAAGTAACGAAACGGAAAGGGTACAAGAAAAATAAAGTAACGAAACACCAACAAGCATAAACACACCGCACGCATCCCATTCACCCCGTATCGTTGCCCTCCATCGTCCGAGTTTTGAAAAACTCAGGCTCAAAAATGAAGAGATATATCTCCAGGTGGACAGGGTTAGGAACCGCTGACGTACACCATTACATTATACAAATTAACTTCATCGGCGGATGAAGAAGAAATCGCCGCGCTTTTCCAAATGAATTTCATTTGCACGTCGGACCAGTCGTAGAGTCGAGGCGTAAAACGTGGAAATATTCGAGGGACCGGCCTGATCAAAGAGATTGCCGCGGCGGATCACGGAAGCATCGGGCTGCGTCGTCGTTAACGCGACATTTTCATTTTAGCCAATTATCAAGCAGTCGGGCAATCAATTTGCACGGTGGAACGTGTTCCGTTGGTGCGTTTCGCCGGCCCCCATGGCGATTCATACGACCCCCGCGGAAATGTTTTGATGTCCGGCGTGTTGGATGATTCGTTGGCCGCCAATTGATCAGGAACCATCGTCATTAGGCATCGGCGTTTAACGTGATTAAGTCGCCGGATTCGTACGATCCGCGATAGCATGCCGTGCCGCTCTTCCCATCCGCAATGAAACGGTAACCGATCAAAAGCTCCGCATTACTTATGGCTGATTGATCGATAGAACACTCTCTCTCTATCTCTCTCTCTCTCTCTCTTTCTCTATCGCCGCTTGCTGCTGCTTTCTCATCCCCTCTCCCTCCATCTATCTTTCTCGTTCTCTTTCACCACCGCGTCGCTCGTTCCTTTCTCCTCTTCGTTTCAATCCCCGCGAAAGCTTTAATCCGACACCGACCACACTCTCGATTCTCGGTCATTACGATACCGATACGTGTCCGTAAGCAAATACAATTCGTGCCCCGTGTTTCGCGGAGTTTTACTGTAATTGCGCGCGGTGCAATCGCGGTTGAATAGTCACCGGGACCGGGACAAGTTCCAACGGAACCGCGGTGGTGGGGGAAGCTAAGGACTCAGTGTCCTTCGCTAGCGATATTTTTCACCGAGACTCTAGCGAAGTTGATTCCTAGAGAATGCTCGAATTGTGAGGACGACGTTTACACGAGATGAATAGAGAGAAAGGTTCGTAACTTTTTAGGACCGATAGTACGATGAAAGAAAATTTGTCAGACAAACATGGGTCGAAAAATTTAGAATAGTTTCATTAAGTTCGCGAACGATTTTTTTGTTTCGGTCGAGGAAACGAATTTCTTCGCTTCGAGAATTATCATACGTACAGTATGTAAGTATAGTGTTGTGTGTACATGTTGTAGGTAGTATAGTGTATTGTCATACAAGTATACAAGTAGTGGTTTACTTTGCAATTTGATTTTTCACGTGTTTTCCTTTTATATACGCTCGACACTTTCGTATTAGAGTTACGTGGTCTTTCAAACATTGCCGGGTATTCTAACTTTTTCACAAATATTTCAGCCAAATATAAACATAAAATCGTTTGTAACTTTAAAACTATTAATTTTTCGATCCATGTTTATTGGTATAGGACTTTCTTTCATAGTTTCGGTGAGTGCTATCTATCCTGGAAATTACTTATCCTGGACATCTCGAGATTTTTCTATATTTTCTATAACTTTCTATAATTTTATTATTTCTGTTATTTAAATTTTATTAATTAACTTTATTAATTATAAATGTTAATATAATAATTTATTAATGATTTATATATTATAAATTTATATTTTATTAATTTTATTAAATTTATAATATTTTATTAAATATTTTATTAATTAACTTTCTATAATTTTAATATTGCTATTACTTATTTATTGAATTTTATTATTGCTATTACTTATTTATTGAATTTTATTATTTCTATTATTTATATATTAAATTTTATTATTTCTATTATTTATTTATTAAATTTCATTATTTCTATTATTTGTTTATTAAATTTTATTATTTCTATTATTTGTTTATTAAATTTTATTATTTCTATTATTTATTTATTAAATTTTATTATTTCTATTATTTATTTATTAAATTTTATTATTTCTATTATTCATTTATTAAATTTTATTATTTCTATTATTTTTCTACAATTTTCTATGACTTTCTATAATTTTTTATTTTTCCATAATTGGCGTCAGTTTTGTTAAATTAAATCGCAGAATGAAAGAGCTAGCCAACATGATACTTGGCATTTAGATCTGCGGTTCCCAACGTGAGGCCCCCCAATTCGGGAACGAGTTATCAACGATCGAATTTTTTGCATTTCCCTTAAATGAAAATTTAACTTTCGGATCTTTTTGTCTGCAACGCACCATCAACTCAACTGTTCCCTGATTAATAACCTTTTAGGCTTCCTCCCCCCCCCCCCCCCNTTCCCTGATTAAAAACCTTTTAGGCTTCCTCCCCCCCCCCCCCTTAGAAATTCACTTTTCGAATAATAAGAATCACGTGTCAGTATTTTAGAGGTGCTTAGGTGAGACGTCTGACATGGCCAAAGAAAAAAAAAAAAAAGGTGGATTTAAACGAAGATCTAAACGCTGTGGGCATCCTCTAGTCCATCCGGATGTATGGAAAAGTTGCAACAGCTTGCGGTTTTCAACTGAGGCTCCGCGGTGATTCGCGGTCGCCCAGTTGCCGGTGACCCAGTAATCGGGGGTCGATATTCACCAGGGTGTCTAACGGTGTCTAACGTTTTCAGGGAATCGCGTGAACGCCGCGCCGCGTGTGTGTCTCCGTTTTCGAGCCCGCGGCACTCGACAGAGTGGTGTGGGTCGACGACTCGTTAAACGTCGCGTGATTACGAAGAATCTCTCCCTCTCTCCCCTCCCGCGAAGAAGCAATCAGCCGGTTCAATTAAAGAAACGCCATCCGCGGCGGCGTTCTTTCGAATTATTTCGAATTTGAAATTCAAAACGGTGCCCTCGTTAAAGCTTTTCGACGACCGGCCGAAAGACACCGAGTCCAGTATGGCTATGCATGAGCCATCGGTGGGAAAAATCATTTCTGCCGGTATTTTCGAACGATCGATCTCGATGGTGGACCGCGTATTTTTCCTCTTTTGAGCGTTATGATCGAGCGAGACCGTTTCTGGTAGTTTCATTGAAATGTAGTTCTAGAGAGAGAGAGAGAGAGAGAGAGAGAGAGAGAGAGAGAGAGAGAGAGAGAGAGAGAGAGAGAGATCTTGCTACTTTCTCGGTATTGCACACGAGTAGATAGATAGGAGATGGATCGATTTTTATTTCGACGCCGTTCGCCGGCCGTAATATCCGGCAAACACGAGAGCTGGCTTTCCGTTTTCTCCGCGCCTGCCCCGACACCGGCGAAAACGAGAGGCACTCGACAACTTTAAAGCCCCTGACGAACGACTTCCTCCGGCTCTTTTCGCCTTCGAAATTTCGTCAATTAACGCCGATCGATCGGATGTCACTCCGATATCCTACGAGATCCGCGGTT
>NW_025109394.1:470301-510345 GCF_011392965.1 Frieseomelitta varia
TCTTCCTTCTCGACCCCTTGCGCTGGCAACTGGTTCGCGGACCATAACGAGTGACCGAATACCGTATACGATAATTCGTCGGCTTCTTTTCCTTTTGAACTCGTCGTTATGACATCACCGGATAGAAATGATTAAGAAGTAATAAACTTGTCATTTGTTTTGCCTGTGTTACATTTAAATATACATTGAAAACTGAGAAAATGTTGCAATTTGGGACAAAGGGATTCTCGTGGCACGTCGTTCCAGCGCAAGAGGTTAAACGGCATAAATAGCATTGAATAAAGTGGTTGTGTAAAGAGGAAATTTCAATCTTCAAGGCTGTGGTAGATCTAGTCAAGGAAGAAATTTTTCTAACGTTTTCACCCGGCGTGTTTGAGTTCCGTCAGTTTTCAAGGAAAAAACTTGAGACCTCCTCACTTTCCCATCCGCCACGTGATGTAAACTCATCCCCGAAGTAAACGAGCTCACGAGCGTCAAAGTGGGGGCTTCGCGGATCTCGTTCTTCTTTTTTTTTTTTCTTTTTTACAAGGTTATATCTGTTTAAATTATCGACAATATTTCATTGTCGTTGGTTAGAGTTAAGGCTCGTCGCCGTGCATAAATATATATATATATATACATATAAGCTATTTTAGTCGCCATCGAAGAAATGGGATAAGCTCCTCAGCGAATATTCCTTCGAATCAGCTTTGCTCTTTGATTTCGCTTCTTCCTAACGGAGATTAAAATACCCTGGGACGAGTGAGTAAATTTAGCACGGTTGAATCTGAGTCATTGGTGTCTAAGGTAGAGTGGCTGCCTACTCGACCATTTTTCACTTATTCCATTTCAACGAAAGCTCTCAATTTTTTTGTAAGGCCAAAGAAAACGAAAAAAGGAAAAAAAGAAAACAGTACGAAAATCCTCGCGAGTTCATCACCACTTTATGTTATCTTTTAAACCGATTTACGTATTTTTCTTTTCTGTTTTCGTTGACTCGCCGGCAACGCGTTTAATTAGCATTGTAGATAAATCGGGAAGTAAACGGAACGCAACAGATCACGGGTTAGGTTTTAAACGTTGAACGAACGAAGATAGCCGGGTTATCTTGGCGGAACTTTAAATAGCTTTTTCGACATGTCGATAAAAACGGTCGAGTTTACAAAGAAGTTACAAAGAAGCCCGCTCTCTCTCTCTCTCTCTTTCTCTCTTACCTCTCAAGGGCTATACAGCTTATTCCGCGTATTTCTAATTCGTAAATGCAAATATGTAACTCGAAAGCCGAAGCATTCGATCGTTGTTCGAATCGGAAATCGAATTCGTTTCTTTGTCGCGACTTACATTCGACGCTTTTTTTCCTTTAGCTCACGAAAGGAGCACGAACGCGAGGAAATTACGAAATGGGTAGAAAATTAAATAATTAAAACGTATAAAAAATTTTTTTGACCGTGAAACTAAATATATTAAAAATATTTGAATATTTATATATTATTGCGTATATATTAATATAAAAATATTTGAAACATATAAACAATATAAATACATTGTTTCAAATATTATATAATAATATAATATTTTATAACATAATATTATAATGTTTAATATTATAATATAATATTATAATATTAATTATAATATTATAATTAATATTTGAAACATACATTTATAATGCAATATTTGAAACATATATTTATATTTATATTGCGTATAAACAATAATTTAAACATACAAACAATTTGATTTTTTATGAACATATAAACAATTTTTTTTCGATCGAACTAAAAGATAAACGAAGAAAAAACAAATTCTAAGAATGAAATATCTTTCCCCAAGATCTTTTTAATTGCAAGTGACAAAGTTCATAGTAACTGATTACACGGATGCGTATATATTAATATATAAATATTTGAAACAAATAAACAATTTAACTCTTTACAAACATATAAACAAAATAAATATATTGTTTCAAATATTATATAATAACATAATATTTTATAACTATATTAATAATAATATAATATTTTATAAAATATATAATAATATAATATTTTATAACATAGTATTATTATATTAATATTATTATAATATTATTATAATATTTTTATACAATATTATTATAATGTAATATAACATTTTATCGTATATAAACAATAACACAAACATACAAACAATTTGATTTCTTATAAACGTGTAAACAACTTTTTCTCCGATCGAAGCCAAAACGAAGAGAAATCAAATTTCAAGAATGAAATATCTTTTTAATTGCAAGCGACGATGTTGATGTACGGGATCGATGCACGCTCGTGCGAAATTGGAGAAGATCACGGTAAATTTAGACGGTGTTCTTCGCTTCTTGTTGCTCCTCATCTTCGTTCTCGTCTCGTCTTGCGTGCGCGGAGGAACCGGCGCGAACAGCAACTTCTTGGCTTTTGAGGTCAAGGAAACAGGCGTAAAACAGGCCCGGGAACGTTCGTGGGAACAAGTACGTTCGATTTTCTAATTTCCGGAAGCGCGTCCCGCCGTCGTTGCGAGGCGGGCTCATTCATAGCGGTTATTCACGGGTTGTTCATGGTGGGCACTGGGCAACGAGTCATAAAGCCAGACCACCGACGACCCTATTTACTTCGAGTTCAATTCCGCGGTCTCCCGACGAGATACGTGACGTCAAAAGCTCCGAGTCGCAAGTTGCTGGATGACCAATGTACGAAAATTCGAGACAGCTTCAACTTTTTCGACCTACGAACCTCGATCAGTGTTCCATTTGTTTGCAGATCGATTGAAGTTTCGATGTTTCGGAATCCTCGTGCATTTTTAACAACTCGAACGACTAATCTACGTTAATCAACGATAACCAAAAATTGGAACCGTCGAATGAGAATTTTCTTACTCGAATAATTTTAACCGCACCCTTTTTTTTAAATTCAGCCTCAGAGCGACTAATTACGAACAATTGAAACACGCGTGAGTTTATCAGTGGCTGATTTAAAATGAAGAATGAAGAAAACGAGAAAGCAGAGAATATTTTGTACTCTGAGTTGGTAATCGAAAGCAAAGCGTTGCAAAATCGTTATAAAATCTTGTTAAACATAAGTAATTATTGTTATAGTTTCTTATTAAATTTCGTAAGAAATCTGCTCACAAAAATTAGGGGATACTTCCAAGTGAATATGAATAATTAAAAGAAAAAGAGATAAAAGAAAAAAAGAAACGAATGATTTCTTTTTATTAAACTGGAGCGTCAAAACAGCAAACGACAAGTCAGAGAAAAGAAAAAAAAGTTTAATGAAAAAGAATTAAATGCTTCTTCTCGAAATATTCCCTATTAAGAATTTTTCTGAGCAGTGTATTTATTCAAAAGAGTGAGCCTCCATGTATGTTTCGTCTTCTAGACGTCATCTGGTGTAGAAATTACGAACTCTTTTTTTACATAATCACTCTGTACAACGACAGATAAAATAGATATGTATGTACACTCCCATAAGTCACTGGATACTTGCTTATTTTGATCTAAACAGTTACTAGAACACAGATGTATTAATTTTATTATACAATCTTGTTGTATGTACTCTATTTACTCTATTTTATGATAATACTTGAAAACAAAACTGACATTTAACGTATATATATATATATATATATATATATATATATATATATATATATATATATATNATTTCTGAATAAATATTTCAAGGTATATCAAAAATATGTATATATATATTTAAAAA
The DNA here is from genome assembly GCF_011392965.1 of Frieseomelitta varia. Taxonomy (NCBI): domain Eukaryota; kingdom Metazoa; phylum Arthropoda; class Insecta; order Hymenoptera; family Apidae; genus Frieseomelitta; species Frieseomelitta varia. The sequence goes on from NW_025109394.1 coordinate 474,009, forward strand.
ATCGAATCGATGTATATTTTGGGATGAATTGGACAGAAGGCATCGAAAATGTGTCCAAAATAAAAAAAAAAAAAAACTTATGGAAGAAATTGAAAGAAGCGTGGAAAGAAATTCATTCCGAAATATTGTTAAAATTAAACGGAAGTATGCCACGTTATTTCTGGCCTTCACACTTGCGCAAAGATATAAGATACATTAAGATACAATTTGGTAAGATTTTTGACATATAAACAGTTTTTGACATATGTTATATTTTATATATCAAAAACTGTTTATATGTCAAAAATCTTACCAAATTGTATCTTACTGTATCTTATATCTTTGTGCAAATATGAAGGCCAGAAATAACCGTGGCATACTTTCGTTTAATTATAATAACATTTATTCGGAATGAATTTCTTTCCACGCTTCTTTCAATTTCTTTCTTTTGATTTTGGACACATTTCTGATGGCTTCTCTCCAATTCATCCCGAAGTACAATCGATTCAAATTTTTTCAAACATATATACATATTTCTGATATACCTTGAAATATTTATTCAGACCATATATATATACGTCAAACATCTATTATAAAATGTTAAACATCTATTATATACGTTAAACATCTATTATAAAATAGAGTACATATTTATTCAGTCCATATACGTTAAACATCTTATAAAATTATAAAATGTTAAACATCTATTATAAACTAGAGTACATACAACAAGATTACAATAGAGTACAATAAAATTAATCCGGAAATGTACATCTGTATTCTAGTGTATACAACTGTCTAGATCAAAATAAGAAAGTGTCCGGTGATCTATGGTCGGGGGAGCGTGTATCGTGATCGCGGCATGCGATCCAGAATAACTCGACCTTAAACTCGCGAGATCGGGGAACACATTGCCGCGAGTCGATGAGAATGGATTCGAGAAGCGTCGGGAGAGGAAGGGCGCGAGAGATGCAAGAGTGGAAAGTGTTTCTGAAACTCGGATCGGCCCGTTAAGCGGATTTACGGTGGCACGCGCGGACGTTTCACGAGCACAGTGAGGCAGATAATGACGTTAAGAGGATCCGGGAGCTTGCGGGTGCCGCTGGCTGCGAGCACCATCCCGACGAAAAGTATGCGTCGTGCACCCGATAAATTTCCCTGACCTTCTCCACCTCCTCCTCATCCTCTGCCCGATCTATGCGATCCTCCCCAACAGTGGGACGTGCCGCACGCCTGTACACGATTCGAAATCGTATTGTTTAGACGGCCTTGATGAATATTCACGGGGCTTGGCTCGCTGAATATCGTATTTATCGAGCGTGTTATCGCTGGCGTTTATCTCTTTGATATTCGCGGCGTGTGTCGCGTGCGGGTTAGGGTCACTCTCGATTACAGCCGGCCGCTGGTTACTTGTTGAATATCTAATGGCTAATGCGATACGTTGCCGGCGACATGGAATTATACTGCTGCAGAAAAATTAGGAGATGTTCCCAATTGAATATGAAGCATTTGGTTTTTTTTTTGTTGAAATTTTTTTCTTCGTGATAAAAATATATTTGGTAAAATGTGTGAGAAAAGGTACAGCGGGTACTCGCGTATGCCTGTGAAATGATGAATATACAGGGTGTCCAGAAAGATTGGGACCAAACTTAGACTACGTGTTACTGATTGGTCAAATAGATGANGAGACAAGTAGAACTCAGCGAAATTTTCGCTGTTATGTGGCTCGGAACGCGAGAGAAAGAAAAGGAGAGTTTAATGGGGGTAGGTCATTTCCTATGGGATCGTTAGACCGAGGACTTTGGAGGATTTTTATTGATACGAATTGCTTCTGTGGAGAAAAGTAACGTTCCGCGTGTTACATTTACACGAAAGTGAGAAAAACACTTTATTTTGCTTTGTTTCATTGACGGAATAAAGCCCTATTGTCAGATAGTTATATAGATGATATGAATAGAATTCGACGACAAGAAAAATAAAGTAACGAAACAGAAATAACGATGGCGCAGCTACAGCAGAGTAATAATCAATATCAAACAATAAACATATTAATTAACCCAAAGGAAACGTTACAACGTGCTAATTAACCAAAAGAGGACAAATAATCACGCGTTTAATTATAATTATAATTATAATTATAATAATATTGTAATTATAATAATATTGTATAATAATATTGTACGGTGTTAATATTGTAAGTAATTATAATAACATTGTAACAGTATAATTATAATGATAATAAGAAAGAAAATTCTTTTTTACGTCAAAGTTGCAGGGTGGTGATTAAAACATAATCATGAAAACTGAGAGCAGAGAAGCAATGAGAAAGCATGAAAATTTCAAGTCGCCAAGATAATAGGTTCCACAGCGACGTTCAGAGTTTCCAAAGAGATTCCAGAGTTTCCAAGAGATTTGGTTGAAACAATTGTAATTTCCCGTGTGACAAATTTTTGGCTATTGTGTTATTGTTACCAGATCAAGGTAAAACCAAACGAAGGCACATTTGTCGAGGCCTTGATTGCTCTAACAGTCACCTATAGCAGTGACGGCGAACCTTCTTGAGAAGTAGGTCAAATTTTGTTCATTATTTTTTTTAGTACTATCTCGTGGCGTCACTTGAAAAGGGGGAGGGGAGGATGGTTAAAAACTATTTTTTTTTTTGCTTCTCACTTTTATAATCCTCTAAAAAGTTTACGTTTCCTTTTTGTTTTACAACTTTTACTTTTGCAAGTGAAGAGCAAGAANTATATATATATATATATATATATATATATATATATATATATATATATATATATGATGATGATAAGTTTATAAGAATCAACGCGTGGGTCATTTAAAAAGCCTGCATGGGTCAGTGTCTGACGCGCGGACCATAGGTTCGCCATCATTGATAGTGTTATACACTAGCTGGCTACAGCTAGCTTTCGAACTTTGCTATGAAAGAGAGAGGAACTATGGCAATGGACAAACACCTCTTCAAGTCAATCCTCACTCTGTGAACTGAAAAACAGATTCAATAGAACTTTGAATCAAACTTTGAATTAGGTTCTCAAACCTAGTCCGAGACTGTGTTACGTATTAATTTGTACAGCAACCTCGCGTCGAAGAGCGTGAGCCAACGATACTAGAATTTTAATAACGAATTAGCCAGAAAGATTTTTAAGTGTATCGCGCTGGGAATGCCGGAAGATATTTCGTTGCGTGGAGTGTTAACTTGGAAAGGCGAAATGTGCAAAATCGTTGCAAATCGATCGGATTCAACGCCGTCGAAGAGGGGGACAGGAAGGGGCGAATCCATCAGCGGGATCGGGAAATGAATGCAATCAATCAAACGCGATAGTTGGAGCGTAACGCCCGGTTGAATTCTGTTTCAGTTACTTGGAGATATACAACGAGAGGGTGAGAGATCTTTTGAAGCCGTCCTCGAGCACGAGCGGATTGAGAGTTCGCGAGCATCCTCGACTTGGCCCTTACGTTCAAGGTACCCCGGCAATCGAACATTTAGTCTCGCAAATGCCACGCAATTTCGATAATTGTCATCCAAAATAATTGTTGTCGCGGGGATTTCCTTCCACTTGAATCTCGGTCTCTTCAACGTTTTACTGCCTCGCCTTCTACCATCAATCCTCCGCGATTCAAGCTTTCAAGCTTTTTGTAAAATTCTTCTCTTTTTCAAATGCAAAGATACTTCGAAATATCTGTACTATTTGTTACCAATGATTTTTTTTTTTGTTGGTGCAATTTGAGTTTCCGATTGAAAAGGTTATAAAATTCTTAATCATCCCTTTGCTTGTTTATTTTTCGTCTGGCAAGTTATATTTCTTACCACTGATTTTTTTTTGTTTTTTTGTACAGGGTGGACCAAAAATCACTTCCTACTGAAATAAACCCGCAATTTTTTTTATTATATATTTCTCTAAATATATTTCTTTATTATATATTTTTCTAAATTTCTAAATTTGCTTACTGATTAAAGTACAATAATTTAAGTTCGTGTTTGCACTTGAGTTGATAAAATTAATTCTTTCCTATATTTAGTTTAAAAAAAAAAGGTCGGAAACTTTTGGTCTATGCTATATAATTTAATTCTATAATTTTATTAAAAAGATTATAAAATTCTCAATCACCTCTTTGCTTGTTTACTCCATGTCTGCCAAGTTACGTTTCTTACTACTGATTTTTCTGTTTTTGTACAGAATGGACCAAAAATCACTTCCTGCTAAAATAAACTTTCAATTTTTTTATCATATATTTTTTTAAATTTCTTCCTCACTGATTAAAGTACACTAATTTAAGTTCGTGTTTGAACTTGAGTTGATAAAATTAATTTTTTCCTATATTTACTTAAAAAAAAAAAATAGGTGAGAAACTTTTGGCTTACGTTATATAATTTAATTAAGAAGATTATAAAATTCTTAATCATCCCTTTTCTTGCTCATTCCTCGTCTGCCAAGTTTCGTTTCTTACCACTGATTTTTCTGTTTTTGTACAGGGTGGACCAAAAATCACTTCCTACTAAAATAAACTCTCAATTTTTTTATTATTATTTTTCTAAATTTCTTGCTCACTGGATTTATGTTCGTGTTTGAACTTGAGTTGATAAAATTAATTTTTTCCTATATTTAGTTAAAAAAAAAAAAAAATTATTGGGAAACTTTTGGCCTACACTATATATATAATTTGACTCTCCGATTAAAAAGAGAATTATAAAATTCTCAATCACCTGTCTGACTTTGCTCATTTCTCTTTCAAATTCTCAAATTTTCGACGATTCTTTGTAACAGGTTTGACCCACCACGCGGTCTGCAGCCTGGGTTCGTTGATGTCCTACGTGGAGGAGGGTACGAAGGCCCGGAAGACAGCATCGACGTTGCAGAATCGTAGCAGCAGCCGTAGCCACGCTCTGCTGACGATCGCCGTTGCGGAGGAATCGCACGGCGTCACCGCCACCCCGGCGAGGAGGAACGAGATCTCGCCACGCGGTGGCAGCAAATTACGACTGGTCGATCTGGCGGGCAGCGAGAGCGCGGCCACGTGCAGCGGTGTTCATCGACTGAAAGTGAGTCACTTCCTAAAAATAATACCTAGTTGCCGCGAACGAACAAACCGATCGATGGAGCTTTCCGGTGCAAATGGAGATCGAAATCGAATCGAAACGATTTTCGAGTCGCATGGATTGGTTTTATCTTTCACAGGTGAAACAGATCGAATCGATCATTTATTCAAAAAAAAAAAAAAAAAAAAAAAAAGACCGAGACTACAGTGATCTCGAGGTGAAAACCAACCCACGCTAATTGTAACTATACCGATGTCGAACCGATGCTTTTGGAATGGCGAGTGCGATTGTATAAAAGCGGCGGCGCGGCACGTGTGTTTTGCAGGAGGGCGCGAATATAAACAAGAGTCTAGTGGCTCTAGGGAACGTAATATCAGCCCTTGCGGAGAGAGGCACGGCCGGAAGTGGTCCGGGCAGGAGGTTCATCCCTTATAGAGATTCTTCGCTTACTTGGCTGTTGAAGGACGCACTTGGCGGAAATGCCACTACCATTATGCTCGCCAGTAAGTGTCTTCCCTTTGATCTTCCCTTCTTCTGCTCTCACTTCTCTCTCTCTCTCTCTCTCTCTCTCTTTCTCTCACCCTACCGATATTATCCACCGTCTACAAAGCCATTCCCTCCTTATGTCTCTCCGCCACTTCCTTCGAGCCTCGTTCCTCCCCCGTTTCGAGCCGTTCCACCTCGTCTCCGTATTTATTTTTAGTAGACGCCTCCTCCGCTGTGTATCCACTTAAACGATGATTTACACGTTGAACGAGCAGCTCTCTTTTCACACTGGCTCGTCGCTAATCCGTTTAATACCGTTCGTTCCAGATTCGCTACTCCTCCGGATCTCTCACAAGCCAGCCTCCCCCCTCCCTCCCTTCCATTCGAAACATGTCTGTTTCACTCCTGTTCCCGACGAGGCCCGTTCGCGAGGTCGTTCCCAGGATCGCGATATTTAATTTGGCAAGGCGACTCCGGCGGCAGCTTCCAGCACGCGGAGAGAGGAAAAAAAGAAAAAAAAAAAAGAAAAGAAAGAATAAAAATTGGCCGACGTTCTCCTTCGTCCTTCTCCCTTATCTCTTCTGTCTCCGCTGCCGCCTGCTCAGCTAGCCCTCTACCCTTTCTCAATCCTCCCTCCCCTCCGCCGCCGCCGCCACTTGACTCCAGCTTCCCATAAATTCCAGTTAATTGCCAGAGGAGAATTATTATCGCGAGCCTCTGATTCATGAAATTATCCCCAGCGATACCGGGAGCCCAGACCCGGAGCCCGGAGATGGTAATTGGTTTAAATGCTTTTCCAGGCGAGCTAAGGGCGCGGAGATTAAAATTCGATAACCGGCGCGAAAGCGCGTAGCGACGGGAATCGGTAAATACGAAATTCCTCAAGCTTCGCATTGCTCCTTGAACGTTTCGCCGGTGTCGAGGGGAGGGGGGCAGACGTGACGTCCGAGCCCCCCTCCGGCCCCTTGACACGGACGAAACGCGACAATCTCAACGCGTAGATTACTGGTAGATAGTGCTATTATGTACGTCATACATTGTCACGGCACAAATTTCACACCGTAGTTTCGATCAGTATTTCGTTTTCTGTTTTTTGGAGGGCGCCGGCGACAAGTCTTGTTTGCAAAACAAACTCCTGCAGATGGGTCGATCGTAAATCTCGTAGCATTTGAACGTAATTAGACACGGCACCTAGAGGAATTACTGTACCTATGTACAGGGTGGAAAGAAATGTTTGCCCGTGGTTGTCATAGATGAATTCTACATCTTCTTTTGGTGTCGAATTCATCTACGATCTGATGGAAATACGCGTATCGCAAAATTGACCTTGACTTTGAATTTCAAGGTCCAAAATTCTTCTTGCATTGTATTCTACTCATCACGAAGGCAAAACTTTTCCAAGGAACCGTGCAGTTCTTTCGAAAAATGGCAAAATAGTTTCGCGTCCTAACAGCGACTTTATGATTCTGGACGTCTGGATATTTATTCTGCGAATTTTCGTATTAGGTTTCACCAACATTTGTTTCATCATAGCTGTAGCATCTGTACGAGTTTAAATAATCAAATGATAAAACTAACAGTCAACGTTATTTGAAATATGAACGTTACGTAATAAAGTCGCTGTTAGCACGCACGCGTCTATTAAGAAACTTTTTGCCATTTTTCAGAAGAACTATCAGATTGCGATTTATAGTTCGTTGGAAAAGTTTTACCTTCGTGATGAGTAGAATAATGTCAAAAAGAAAGAAAATTTCTGACCTTGAAATTCTAACAGCGACTTTATGATTTTGGATGCGTGGATGTAATGTTTATATTTCGAATAATGTTAACACAGTTAGTTTTATCATTTGATTATTTAGACTGACAGTGATGCTACAACTATGATAGATTAAATGTTAGTGAAATTTGATACAGAAATATAAAGTCGCTGTTAGCATGCACGCATCTATTAAGAAACTTTTTGCCATTTTTCAAAAGAACTATCAGATTGCGATCTATAGTTCGTTGGAAAAGTTTTACCTTCGTGATGAGTAGAATAATGTCAAAAAGAAAGAAAATTTTTGACTTTGAAATTCTAACAGCGACTTTATGATTTTGGATGCGTGGATGTAATGTTTGTATTTCGAATAATGTTAACACAGTTAGTTTTATCATTTGATTATTTAGACTCACACTGATGCTACAACTATGATAAATTAAATGTTAGTGAAACCTGATACAGAACCATAAAGTCGCTGTTAGCACGCACATGTCTGCAGTGTTAAATGGAGGAAGAAACTTTTCTGTCATTTTTCAAAAGAACTCTATGGTTTTTTGGGAAAGTTTTATCCTCGCGATGAGTAGAATACAATGCCAAAAAGAAAAAAAAATTGATTTGATCTTGAAATTCTAACATCGACCTTAAGGTTCTGGATGCGTGGATGTAATGTTTATATTTCGAATAATGTTAACACAGTTAGTTTTATCATTTGATTATTTAGACTCACACTGATGCTACAACTATGATAGATTAAATGTTAATGAAACCTGACACAGAACCATAAAGTCGCTGTTAATACACACATGTCTGCAGTGTTAAATGACCAAGAAACTTTTCTGTCATTTTTCAAAAGAACTATATGATTCCTTGGAAAAATTTTATCCTCGCGATGAGTAGACAATACAATGCAAAAAGAAAAAGATTTTGACCATGAAATTTAACGTCAAGGTCAATTTTGCAGCAGATTCTTCGCACGTATCTCCATCAAATCGAAGATGTATGAATTCATCTATGATAGCCACGGACAAACTTTTCTTTCTTTTCTGTTTTTTTCTACAGAGTGAAACGTACGTTAAAATAGAGCGAGCTTTTCGCGAGACGCGCAATCACGGTATAAAAAACCGTGGAATAGAAGATCGCGTTGGCCGCGATTTTCCCGGGGAAAAAGCGCGATTAATTTTATAATAAAATACTCTACTGATCGAATGGGTCGAAAGAGCTCGGGTATTGCCTTGTCACCGGTCTGCTTTTTATCTGCGTCAAACAGTTTCCGAGATTCGATCCAATTGGAAAATTGTTTTTATTTTGCAATTTCCAGTTTATCGACATGGAGAAATCCCTTTTTTTTCCTTTTTTTTTTTTACGACAAGTGCACTGACGGTCGTGACTGCAAAAATACCGACTCCCCTACTTGTCCGGGCCGCGTTGTTGCGTTCTACCGTGATTCTCGATCTATTCGCGTCCTTTGTCAAAGTAACGTTACAAATTCCCCACCTCTCTCTTTCCCTTTCTGTCTATCTATCTCTCGTTAAATGGACAAACGTGGCGAATTGATCCGGCAGAACAGTAACCCCGGCGATCGCCTCTTCTCCGAAATTATCCCAATATTTTCGTACCAGTGGAAATTCACATCTAATGCGTCGGACGCGGTTTATAATCGGTGGAATCCAGATGGAAAAACGATCGGCTAATTAGCACAGTCCGGGGGATGGCCAACGGTAAACCGGAAGAATCGGCGAATATTCGTAGGCCGGCCGCGATGCGTTATAATTAATCGCGGCGAAATATTCCAAACCGATGATCATCGACGTGCAATTGAATTGCTAATAGCATTCGGGGCTTATTATCGACCCGGTTGTGAAACTCCGGGGAGAGGGAAAGGGAGGAGGGAAAGGGACAGGGACAGGGACGTTTAATATTCAGTGTCTGCATTAATGGTTGACCGCTTGTACAATGTACTCGTTCGCGCGCGAGTCCTTTTTCTCTCCATGCGTGGATTTGAAAATTTTCGTTCGGAACGTGACTCTTTTTTTTCTTTTTTTCTTCATTTTGCGCGTAGGAAATTCGACTGCTTCTTTCTCGTTTTTTTTTTTTTTTTTTTTTTTCTTCGCGAGGGAGAATCCTTCCACGGTTAACCCCTTGGTTACTATTGCTGCCCACGCGGTCTGAGAGAAAAATCTTTGTGCGAGGCAAATATGATTCACGCAGCGCATCGAACAAACGTGGTGCGAATCGTATTTGATTCGCACGGTCAGTCAACGCGTTAATATCCTTAACCTCTTGCGCTGGAACGACGTGCACGTCGAGAATCTTTTTGTACTAAATTGCAACATTTTCTCAGTTTTCAATGTATATTTAAATGTAACTCAGGCAAAACAAATGACAAATTTATTACTTCTTAATTATTTCTATCCAGTGATGTCATAACGACGAGTTCAAAAGGAAAAGAAGGCGACGAATTATCGTATACGGTATTCGGTCACTCGTTATGGTCCGCGAACCAGTTGCCAGCGCAAGGGGTCGAGAAGGAAGAGAGGCGTGGTGATAAATTAATCACAAAAAGACACAAATGTGTAGTGTGTAGGAAACATAATGGAAGAAGGGAGACGCAGTACGAACGCAAGGAACGTGACGTAGGATTACGTATGGTACATACATAATTAGTCGAGGGAAAATTAGTAGAGGGAGATGCTGACTAGAGCAGCTGGGTCTTGATCTCGATTGTTTGGTTTTCTAGCGATCTCGCCGGCGAGCGGAAGTTACAACGAGACAGCGCACACGCTGCGATTCGCGCAGAGGGTGCAGAGCGTGGTCAATCGGCCGGTGGTCAACGAGGATCCCGTGGCGAGGATCATCCGCGAGCTGAGGGCCGAGGTGGCTAGGTTAAGGTGTTTGTTGCTAGAAAAGGCAAGTCGACCTTCCAATATAAATCCGAGCTGAAACGAAATCTGGCAAATTCGAAAACATACAGATCGGCGGAAAATTTCAACGCGGTGGCGCGAGAGGGGAAGGGGAGAGCATGATGAAAAGCTTCAGCAACACGCGCACGTTAGACCATGAATTTTTCAAACGATTCTCGTTAAAAACGGTTTTAATTAAACTCTCGTCGAAACGTAGATTTTTCTTTCTCGACACGTTTTCGGGACTAATAGGAACACCACGACGATATTCCGATTACCCAGACTCTTATTATTGTAGAGATTTTTTGTCAACTTCAGGATCGATAATTTCAATGAATAGATTATCATTTTCAATTGATATTATTTTTGAAAGATAATATCTGTATTGTATACGATTCGGTCTCTCGTTATGGTCCGCGAACCGGTTGCCAGCGCAGCGTTGTTCAAACGTGGAGTGCGCTAACATAAGAAATCAGTGATATTTCTTAGTATGTCGGTAAGGTTCAGGTCACGGGCCACGTAAGATGCAACGTCTATTCGCATACCTCGTCTGTGGTTTAGCGTAACCGCGGATCTCGTAGGATATCGGAGTGACATCCGATCGATCGGCGTTAATTNGACGAAATTTCGAAGGCGAAAAGAGCCGAATAATTTCAATGAATAGATTATTATTTTCAATTGATGTTATTTTTGAAAGATTACAACAATATGGAGACGATTTATATTATTTAAATTCAATCAGTCGTCATTAGAATGATTAAACGATTATCCTCCTTCAGGATTCTTTGGGACAGTTAGGTCGAAACTTAAATGGTGAATCGTATGAAAGAGTTTTCCCCAAATTACCTTCGGAATCCAATCTCTTGTTTCTCAATGGATCGACCGGTATCTTTCCAAACAATCGACAAACAAACGGCAACCGCAGTTTTTTTTTCGCGCCGCGAGTATTAACAGTGACGGGGAGAGTAGGAGGGGGAACAAGTAGAAAAATAAATTCACAGTTAGCGAAGACATAGCCCCGGATATTTATTTATAATCGTAATCGATTCACCATTGCCTAGGCTGTGGCTTGGTTCGCGAAGCAACGCGGACAAACGTGATCGAACAAACGTAAACTCGTGCTCGAGTCGTACACGCAAATGAAATGCACGAGTCGATTTATTCGTAGCTCATTGACCGGTCGCGCGATCCTTCCTCTGGCGGATTGGCCCAACGATTCCGGATAAAATACAGTTGCACGGTTCGCAGGTGCGTTCGCGTTTAACGAGTGACAGAACATATCCATCCATCGGTTCGCGCTATGACTAGATTTTACAATATCCTTCGATCATGCCGCGCCGCGTTACGTAATCGGTCATTAATTAACCTCATCGAATTACCCGCGGTGGTTATGATGGCCATTATTCCTCGCCGGTCGTCCATTCATTTCCAGCGTGTGTGATCATTTTAATCAATCCCATCCGTACGCGGTGACAGTTTCCAAGTGACATTTGCCAATCGTGCCAGACCGGTAACAACCGATCGGATCTCAGAGTTAGAAACCTTGGAACGCTTGAGAATGAGACGCATGGCTGTTTGAAAGCATTTTCTGCACGCGTGATATGCACGGTGGTGATTCGTTTGATAACTTGCACATGTTTGAAACAATTACCTTCGAATCGATGCGTGTGATGAAAAATTTATTTATAGTGTTGTTCACATGTACAAAAAGTTGTATATTTATATATGCGGAAGTTGTATGCATTGTATACGTAAAATATCTCCTTAACCACTAGGTTTGAGACAAATGTGGCCTAATACATTTTTCGTTGGAATATTTAATATTCTGCCGATTAGATAATGAAAGAAATATATATTATATTGTACTATAAATATTTATAATACAATAAACACATTGTATTGATATAATATATATATTTTTTTCTTATTATAATACAATAAAAATACTTTATATTTATTACAATATAATATATATTGTAATAAATATTTACTGTAATGTAAATATTGTAATAATACAAATATAAATGTAATAATATGAATATTATAAATATTTAATAATAACAATATAAATAATATAAATATTTAATAATAACAATATAAGTAATATAAATATTTAATAATAACAATATAAATAATATAAATATTGTAATAATACAAATATAAATGTAATAATATAAATATTATAAATATTATAAATATAAATAATATAAATAGTATAAATATTATAAATATTAATAATGTAAATAGTATAAATAGTATAAATATTATAAATATTAAAAATGTAAATAGTATAAATATTATAAATATTAATAATGTAAATAGTATAAATATTATAAATATTAATAATATAAATAGTGTAAATATTATAAATATTAATAATATAAATAGTATAAAAATTATAAATATTAATAATATAAATAATATAAATATTTAATATATATTATTACATTTATATTTATATTATTGGAATATTTCTATTACAGTAAATATTTATTACAATATATGTTATATTGTAATAAATATGAAGTTTTTATTGCATTATAACAAGAAAAAAAATGTATACTATATTAATACAGTGTGTTAATATTTAAAAGAATAAAGATGACCTCGGACGTGTCGAAGTTTCCAAGGTCATCTCCATCTTTTCTTGAATCGGACCGTATATTCTGTTTCATTGTAAATCGGAGAAACATTAAATTCCAAAGTTGTGCCAGCTGCTTGAATCAGCCTGTACTCAAACATAAAATATATGCTATATATATATATATACATATTTCGCAGAACGTAGAACCAGTCGCGGAGGCGCTCTGCTGTTGCCAGACGCGGGCAGATCGCTCGTTAAAGGAATCGGCTGAACGTGGCAGATCCAGCGTGGTGAATTTGGAAGTGAAGTCCCAAGAGGATGAGACAGCGGCGATAGAATCGAGGACAGAGGTGGAAGAGAAGGGATCGAAGAGCGTCGTTTCAGTTCGAAGATCCAGTTCCAGCGACAGCTGCTGCGTCGCCGCGACGCACGCAACGAAGCCCGATCCACGGCGAAGAAAGAGATTCGGCTCGTTGGAATATTTGGCGACGAGCGAGCGCTTCAACCGGGCGAAGGTCACCGAGCTGAACGACGAGGAGGACGAGGAGGTGAGCGAGATCCACGAGTCCGTGTTCGTCGACATTCCGACGTTGGTCGCGGTTCTGATCAAGCCGGACAACAACCTTCACGGATCGTCCGTGCAGATCGAGGAGATCTGCTCGGACGAGGTGGCGGAGGAGTCGATCGACGCCGAGTTCGAGCCGGCCAACGACCACGAGGAGGAGGCGGCGTTCGACGAGTCCGAGAAGCTGGACAGCGTGGATCACGACGACAGGAGCAGCTCCGTCAACTCGTGTCACGCGTTCGGTGAGAACGAGGCGTCGTCGTCTCTCGATGTTTGCCAAAGCACCGAGTACGCGCGGCTGAGATCGCCTAGACAGAGGCGCGAGTTTCGCAAGCAGGACACGGTGGACGTGTTGCCGAGCTCGGTGCTCTCCAACTTGCACGCGTTGAAGAAATTCGGCTCGGTGGAGGCGATCGAGAAGAAGCGAGACCCGGTGTTCTCGCTGGAGAGGTCGCACACGAATTTGGAGAACCGTTCGAACTCGATCGGCGACCGTGCGAAGAAGTTGAAGAACATCCGCGAGATCGACGACCACCAGAAGAACGTCTCGAGCAGAAGCGGCTGGCCGAAGGAGCGGAAAGACAGCAACGACTCGGACAAGAGTCTGAAGGAGCCTGGCGCGAAGTCGAGGAGTTACGCGAGGAAGCCGAGCTTGGACAGTCTGAAGCGAAAGACCAGCAAGGACAGCAGTTCGAGCAGCTCCAAGGACGAGCAGATATTGATCTCGAGCCTGGCTCGTGACAAGCTGCTCCGTAGAAAGAGCTCCCTCGAGCAGGAACCTTCGACGAGGAGCCACACGCCAATACAGCGAACGAAACGCGCCGAGATCGTGGCGGCGGTCACCGAGAGGCTGTACTCGAGCAGGAAGCACCTGGACGATGTTGGACCGGGTGTACGGTCGCCGCCGGACACCGGATGCGACGCGGCAAAGTCCGCGGCGAAGCTGAAGCTGCAGGAGATCTCGAGGAAGATGCTCGGCAAGCGTAAACGCGTGTGCGTGGACACTCAGACGGAGTGCTCGAGGACGGTTCGCATGAGGGACACCGCGTCCCTCACCGAGACGCCGCAGATTACGCGTCAGGACGTCGGCGTTCTCACGGATCGTCACGAAGCCTGCGAGTACGCTTCGGGCGTACGAACGACACCGATCTTGAGGGTGAAGGAGACGGCCACTTGGACGGAGAAGCCCAGGACGAGAGTCGTCAAGTGCAGAGACGTGGCCAGTTTGGCGAACGACCTCGAGGAGTACGACTACGGGATCCATTCCTCTCCGCGCAACGACTCTGGCATTCTTTCCTCCTCGGCGCGCAATCACGCCGAGAGTAACTCGAGCAGCGCCGAGGTGTCCGATCTCCAAGGCCAAGACAGACGAGTGGCGTACGCGGAAACTTCGACAAACACCAGCACGTTCTCGTCCTGTCGGAATCTCGCGGTGCAGACGTCGCCGTTGAACGAGGCAACGGCAAGCTGCGCGAGACAGTGCTGCAGCCCTCGAGCCAAGGATCCTGAAAATCGCGACAGAAGCGTCATCTCTATCTCGCTGCCGGACACCGTCAGCATCATCATCGAGACGACGAGCGCCGTAGGGGACTCGAGGATCGTCGCTGCAACCGCGCAGATGGATCACAACGAACCGTCGTTGCAGCCGAACGATGCGAAACGAGGCGGCGCGAGGGAGGCGGGTGCCCAGACCGACGACGAATGGAACGATCCCCGTAACGAGATCTACTGTTCGAGGGATCAGGCCGCGTCGGCGCCCAGCCAAACCGACGGCAGGGTGTTCCGGATCGAGAACATCTTTCACGACCCTAACAACGCGGCCAAGAATTCGAGAGTGGATTCGAATCGAACGGAGGAAGGGACGAGGATAAGGAATTCCATTACTTTCCGGAATTCACTGGGGACGTCGTACGTGTCACAGCCGAAGAGGTACGAGCTGGCCCACGAGGGGCTTCACGCCGGAGGATTTATCAGGAATGGATTAATCACCGAGGCGTTCATCAACCGGAAGCGCAGTTTCAATTCGAGAAGGGCGCCGAGCACGGCCGTTTACCAGGATCCTTGGAGGAACTGGCAAGTTCCCACGTCATCGACCATGGCCAACAATTTTTCGAAAGGTCTCGGTGCTGTCGTACCGGCCGCCTGGCGACCGGAAGTCGAGGGAACTCCGTTCGAACTTCGTGGGAGCTGCGTGGAAGCTGGAGAGTCGCCGGCCGATCACTTTCAGTTGGACAGCATCGACGAGATTTCGGGGACGAGGTCGCCTTATTCCGGCTCGTTGAACGGCAACGCGGCGGATCACGAGCACGGCTTCTCGGACGACAGTTTGGACTATAACGAGATCAACGTGTCCGACGAAACGTTGAAAGCGAAAGCGACGACGGAGCAACGGGAGAAGAATCTCTGCCCGCCAGACGTGGTGGCACACACGAAGAAAGACTGCCCGAAAGCGGTCGACTCGTCGGAGAAGAACGAGCCCGTTAGCGATCCCGAGGACGGCCGGATCGCGGAATTCCCAAAGAGGAAACCGATCGAGACGACGACAGACGCGAGCAACGCGCGAGATTACGAGTCTTTGATCTTGGGCAGAGCTTGTTACAGCTACGAGGAAGCCAACGACGAGTCGAATATTCGCGCGGACGGCTCGGGGAAGAAGAAAGTGTCCTTCTGCGAGAGGAAGTCGAGCCCTGAATCGCCGGCAACCTTGAAACCCATCATTAAGAACAGGAAAAAGAAGAACGCGACCGAAACTGCGAGTCCGATTCGTTCTTTCAACGAAGACGGGAGTGACGGCTCTCGGCAAGAGGAGAGTTTGGAGGATGGCAACGAGGACGAGGATTTCGCGGCGAATTCGAAACATTGCCGCAGGAAAGTCAAGTTCTCCGTGGAAGAATCGTCGGAGAACACGTCGTGCAGCGAGTCGGATAGTTACGAGAACGTGGAGGACGAGGAGGTGGAGGAAGGAGAGGACGAAGAGGTTCTGCTCAATCGTGAGGGCGAGAACGTTCTCGAGGAGTATCTGAGCGAGGCGGTGACCTTTATGCGAAACTTGAACTCTGTCAGCGAGTACGCGAACAGGAGCATGCTCAAGAGGTGAGGAACAATCGCAAAAGAACTTTTCGACGTTCTGTCGCTTTTTGGTTTCTGATTTATAGTCTTTTTTAATAATTCGCAATTTTTTAAAACTACGAACCATTGTTGTAGAAACAGAACATACAGGGTGGAAAAAAAGTGGCTATCCGTGGCTATCATCTGCCGCAAAATTGACCTTGACGTTAAATTTCATGGTCGAAAACTTTTTCTTTTTGCATTGTTATTCTACTCATCGCGAGGATAAAACTTTTCCAAGGAATCATATAGTTCTTTTGAAAAATGACAGAAAAGTTCTTGGTCATTTGACACTGCAGACATGTGCGTGCTAATAGCGACTTTATGGTTCTGTATCAGGTTTCACTAACATTTAATCTATCATAGTTGTAGCATCAGTGTGAGTCTAAATAATCAAATGACAAAACTAACTGTGTTAACATTATTCGAAATACAAACATTACATCCATGCATCCAAAATCATAAAGTCGCTGTTAGAATTTCAAAGTCAAAAATTTTCTTTCTTTTTGACATTATTCTACTCATCACGAAGATAAAACTTTTCCAACGAACTATAGATCGCAATCTGATAGTTCTTTTGAAAAATGGCAAAAAGTTTCTTAATAGATGCGTGCGTGCTAACAGCGACTTTATATTTCTGTATCAGATTTCACTAACATTTAATCCATCATAGTTGTAGCATCACTGTCAGTCTAAATAATCAAATGATAAAACTAACTGTGTTAACATTATTCGAAATATAAACATTACATCCACACATCCAGAACCTTAAGGTTGATGTTAGAATTTCAAGATCAAATCAATTTTTCTTTCTTTTTGCATTGTATTCTACTCATCACGAAGGTAAAACTTTTCCAACGAACTATAGATCGCAATCTGATAGTTCTTTTGAAAAATGGCAAAAAGTTTCTTAATAGACGCGTGCGTGCTAACAGCGACTTTATTACATAACGTTCATATTTCAAATAACGTTGACTGTTAGTTTTATTATTTGATTATTTAGATTCATACTGATGCTGCAGCTATGATGAAACAAATGTTGGTGAAACCTAATACGAAAATTCGCAAAATAAATATCCAGACGTCTGGAATCATAAAGTCGCTGTTAGGACGCGAAATTATTTTGCCATTTTTCGAAAGAACTGCACGGTTCCTTGTTTTACCTTCGTGATGAGTAGAATACAATGCAAGAAGAATTTTGGACCTTGAAATTCAAAGTCAATGTCAATTTTGCGGCAGATACGCGTATTTCCATCAGATCGTAGATGAATTCGATACCAAAAGAGGATGTAGAATTCATCTATGACAACCACGGACAAACTTTTCTTTCCACCCTGTACAAGAATCTCAAGTATTCTTCAATGGGAAAACTATTGTAAAAATAAGCCATTAGTAAGAAATATTCAAACGTGCGAAAAGAATATCTACTAGAAGGATCAAAGCCTGCTGCAATACTCTTAGAATTACAGTTTTGTTAGATTACTTTCATTTCATGATAGAGTTTCCAAAGTTGAGAGAGGTATTCAATTTTAATCTCTTCAGATTGAAACTCGTTGCTAATTGAAATTTGTTACTAAATGAAATAAATTGTTCATCGTCAAGGAATCCATTGTCGTGGACGTCTTTGGTTCGTGGACGAGACGGGAAACGAGGTGCACGTCGAAGGGACTGTCCGTCGTCGTCGTGGGATCGCGATTACTCGGAATTCGTGAGCCCAGTTCGAAAGGTCAGTTCGAAAAAGGTCGACGACGACGATTATCCAGGGGAGGAGCAGCAGGAGCAGGAGGAGCAAGAGGAGGAGGAGGAGGATATCGCGATAACCACAGACTCGTACGAGAGGTGTCTGAAAGGTATCCAGAGGTTGGAGGACTGCATTCGAAGAGTCGACAGGCACAACGAGCTGCTACGGGCGAAGTACGGCGTAGACTGCGAGTCTGCTGGCGCTAGACTGGATCTAGCGAGTCCTAGTACAGAGGCTCGCGCGTCACCGACGGCCGACGACTCGGAGACGATCCTTCGTGAGACAGAAGTTCCTTTGTTCCGAGGTGCTGGCGTCGTGGACCGGAAAGAGGGCGACGACCTTGAGAAGAAGATCTTCGATCAACTGATGAACGTTGCCAATTCCATCCGCTATGGGAATTCGAGCAGGCTTCGATCTCGTGGCAGTCTGCTCGCTACGGCCGAGCCCAGATCGAGGAGCCCCGGTACGAAATTCCGCGACAAATATCGCCGCGCGACGAATCAGCCACCATTCTGCGGAGACGTTCGAGGAAACCTCAGCGTGGAGGAAGCGTCGAACGATCGCAGAGATCTCACCACGTACGAAATAACGGGGAATTTGTCCGTGGAGAGGACCTGCTCCACCGAACGGAAGAACGACGACTTGGATCATGCTCTGGAGGAAGGTTTCTCGCCTCTGAGAAGATTGAATCGGACATCATGGCCCGCTGATTCGAATTGTCCAGCATCGATGGAGATGGACGAGCACAGTTCTTCTTTTTCGAGACAGACTGATTGTTTCAGGAAAGCGTACAACACGGCGAACGCGCGAACGAAAAGATTCCAAGAGACGGACGATTATTCGCGGCGAGCGGGGGAAGCTGGTAGACGACACGTGTGCGCGTGTTGGAAGGATCACGCGGTGATGGAGAGCACGGCCGGCGAGATCGCGCATCTCAGGGACAAATTGAAATATCCCGGAAGTCCCAGGGCGAGATTTCTGGAGCTTCTTCGGGAGAGGCGGCGAATAGTCGAGTGCAGCCGTGGCACGAGTGCCTCTTGAAGCGCGTCCCTTTCCTCCACTCTCGCCTCTTTTCAATTGTAAAGTGTATTTTTCTATTGTACACGCGCTCTCTTTCCCCCCCGTCTTTTTGTAAATAATAGATTTTTAGAACCTTTTCTAACCGCTCTTGTCACCGTTTGCTCCCTCCCACGACGAAATTCAACTTATTCATCCCTCTCCGACTGTTCCATCGAACGTGAACTCGCCCCTCTGCGACTAATGTTAGCCTCCTGCGCTGGAACGTGTCACGCGACGATGTATTCTCAGTTTCAAGCTGGTTCTTTCAATGTTCCAGGTGGAGTTTTTTTTTTTTTCTTTCTTTATTTAAAATTGCGCGCCCCCTGAGGGGTTAAACGTTTCGCGACAGAATCATAGGTTTAGGGGTCGACGAAGAAGATTGTTTTGGAAACAGTTCGACCATTTACGCTTTTTCTCTTCCCGAGGGAATTTTACAAAATTTGGGAAACCTTGACTCGCCGTAATTTACGTATCTATTCTTCAAGATTAAAAAAATTCACGTACGCTCAAGTTAACTTCTTGCGGTGGAATGACGTGCCATTGAGAATATTTCTGGCCCAAAAAATGGCAAAATATTTTCTCAGTTTCAAGTAGTATATATTGAGATACAACCGCGGGCTAAGAAGCAACGAGTGATAAATTTTAATAACATACCGACGAAATTCAAAAAAACAAGACGAATCGTTGTCATCACGGTTTGTTCGGTCACTCGTTATGGTCCGCGCAACACTTCCTTTCTTCCCTCTCGTCGTTCGAAGATCAAGACCCACGGTTGAATGTTGTAGCAACGCGCGGCGATATCAGATTTCGAACGAGTGGAATAAATGTTCTTTGACAACCGTAAAGGCGGAACGTTGCTTTGTGAAGAAAAAAAAAGAAGCACGTGGACCCATTACGTTTTCGCCCGAATTTTCACCCCGAGACGGGGTGTTAACGTATAATCTCTATTGGAAAAGATTCTTCCCCCCCCCCCCCCGTAGCTTTTGTTATAATATCTGTGAAAGTATTACCGGGGGGGAAATACCGGCGTGATAAAACGCTGATACGCGTGAAACGACGTGAAATTATCAGAGAGGCCGGAGCTCGGCGAAACTCCCGCGCGATAATCGAACAGAGTTTGCAAATTAATCCGTTATTTCGGTTTAATCCTCCCCCCCTCTCTCTCTCTCTCTCTCACCCAACGTTTTTCAAACGTTGAATCGCGAAACGAAAATATTTTTATTTTCAGCCGCGCGAGCCACGATAAATCTATCTCTCGAGGGGGTCGGTGGGTGGTGAAAATCGACGCGTACGCCGACGTTTTAACGACGATTTCACGGTCCAGGAGAGGAGCCCGCGGACGCGAGGCTGTGTGAGTGAATTACAGCTGACGCGAGATGTTTCGCCGGACGAGCTGTCGTCGCGATATCGCGCGTTTTCCCACTACAATGGGGGGAAAAAACACCATCCAAACAGCATTCGCGCCATTTGGATCTTCGAATTCTTTGCTCACACGTCGACAGCGATTGACGTGCGAGACTTTCGCCGACGAAGCTGCTAGGAAGAAAGGAGAGCAAGCAGAGAAGACGAGAAGTTGCAAGGATCGGCCGAAAGGAATTTGGGTTTTTTTTTTTTTTTTTTTTTTTTTTTTTTTTTGTATTTTTCGATGCAAGTCGGGAGCGTGCCCTTTTTTTTCGTCTCGCGCGAATATGTTCGCAAACAGGCATCGTTACGCTTGCGTCAGCAAGCTCGAGAGAAATACGAGCGCGGAGCACGTGCCAGCTTTTATTCTTTTCCCCTCTGTGTACAGGCTGGGTTGGAATTTGTAGTGCAACGGTGGATTCTACGTTAAAAAATAAGAAAAATAATTTGGTATGACATTTTCTTTTTTTTATCTGGGGCACGGTTTTTCGAGAAAATCGACCTTAAAGTTCTGTTCGTTCTCTTCGTCCGAGACAGCGTTTACAAACGTGATTCATTGTGTGGTTAAAGCAGTACAAAGTGTTTCCTACTGATAATTAATTTTTCATCTTTTATTACTAGTTTCTATTGCAATACCACGATTAATAACCATTTCTGTTACAAGTATCGTTGAAAGTGTCCTCCTCGTTGCTGCATACGTAAATTTGCTCGACGAATCAATGATATCTGAACAGAATATAAGAATGTTTAATATTGTTTTTTCAATTTCTCGAATTCCTCCATAATCTTTTGTCTTTATAAACTTGTTCCTTCATATGTCCCCATAAAAAGAAAAAACTAGAGGCATAATCTTTTGCTTCAAATGTGTAATATTTGAAATATCGTCTTTATAAATTTGTTCCTTCATATGTCCCCATAAAAAAAAACTAGAGGCATAAGCTTTTGCTTCAAATGTGTAATATTTGAAATATCGTCTTTATAAATTTGTCACTTCATATGTCCCCATAAAAAAAAAAAAAAACTAGAGGCATAATCTTTTGCTTCAAATGTGTAATATTTGAAATATCGTCTTTATAAACTTGTTCTTTCACATGTCCCCATAAAAAAAAAAATCTAGAGGCGTGGGGTCCGGGAGACCTTGGTGACCAACGTATCTTACTATCGCGGCCGATCCAACACGAACACGTTTGATTTAAAAAATTTTTAACCTCCCTCGTGTAACGTGGTTGGAAAAATTATACTCCTTGTAGCATCTAAGGGTACATGCTCTAACAACGAAGGCAATTCATTGCGTAGAAACTCAAAGATGAGCAAACTTTAAAGTCGATTTTCTCGAAAACCGAGCCCCAGATAGAAAAATGTTATATCAAATTTTTTTCTTATTTTTCGACGTAGAATCATCGTCTCGGTTGTATTACGATACATGGATGGTTACGGTAAAATGGGATACAATTTACTTATTATATAGATCAAAATATCACAATGTTTGTCCAGCGATCTTATTGCAAAAACAGCTGAAGCGGAAAACGTTTAAGGGGGTGTTCTAGGGTGAAATACGTGTTTTTTTTTTTAACTTCATTAGGGAATTTTTTGCAAAGAAACTATTATACCTTTTGCAGTCGAATTGACAAGGTTTATCTGTACGTATTTCAACGACGTTTTAAAATTCTTTTGGGAGAAAACGAGTTAAAATTAGTGGCACTGCATACTCTCAAACATAGTCGCTCGGTGTCCATGATTTCCACCATTCTGCTTGTCGGAAATAAAAAGAAACGTGAATGTTGCTTGATTAGTATGAGCTTGGCTATAGCAGGTACCAAAACAAAAGAGAAAAGTCGGTAATTGAAAAAAGTGGCGACACTTTGAATATCGATTATCTATTTCTGCATGGTTTTGTTAAACTTCGGAAGCCCAAAAGGAATATGAAAAAATAAAATTTCTTGGTTGATTCTGGTAGGGGCTATAGTCACACATGTACTGAAATTCGTACTGAAAATTTTGAGTCAATTGGTCAAAGCAGATTTTGAGATATCGTGGACACCGTTCTGAAAAACATAGTTTCCAGAAAAATGCCTTTAAAGTTTAGTATGCGGTAACAATGACGCTGGTAACCATAACTTCGTTAATCGTTTACGAGTTCACACGTAAGGTTACAGAGATTTATTTTTCAAACTACGTCCTTTAAGAATATTGCAAAAAAAAAAGGAAAAAATCGATTTTTATTTTTCAAAAATTCACACTAGAGTAATTCGTTCTCAAATGGAAACGTGGGTGCTCCGTGAAATATTCAAATTCCTTCAAACTCTTGCCGCTGAAATTCACCGAATGGAATCTTCAGAGTAGGATGGAACTGTACTGCGAATTTATCGCGAGAGAACGATGTACGTGTTTGCATAGAATTATGTATTCTACCTACCGCAGCACTCCGGTAGATGCTAATAATCAGCACAGATAAGGAAAATTAGGTTAGTATATCAATTTCTGGTAAATAATGGTTCGAACGCGATTGGCAAAGAGGCGGTGACTGTGTTATCTGTGTGCTGTTCTAGGTCGTTGGAATTTCAATATATCCAACCACCGTTTCGGAGCAAATGCTCCAAAATTATTATTATCAGGACGTATTACTATTATTATTATCGAGGCGAAAGAAGATGACGCTTGCCGTCGTCGAGTGGCTGACACAATGAGACTTTGCTCTGTGTTTATGGATATATCTGTAAACTCGAATTATCGTCTGTCTATTATCGCGTGAAAGGTCTCGCGATTAGGCGAGAGAGATAGTGACGTGTCAACGAATGCAGCCGATGTTGGCTGCAACACGTGACGAGTCTCGATCCCAACGCGTGAAAATCTTCCACGGTAAACAACGTTGCACGCGTTGGTCGAATTTCATTTTTCCTTTTTTTTGCTCCGTATTCCTTTTGCCTTGCGCGATAATCACTTATGTTTCTTGCGTTTGATAATTACGCAACTGTTTCTACTTCACGCACGGTTTATTCTTTCCTTCCTTCTTTCTTTCGATAGATATTTTTTTCTTTATTTAATATATTTTATATTATTTTGTTTTATGTATTTTTTTATATTTTTTATTTTATTTTATTTTATTTTATATATTTTTTTATATATTTTATTCTATATTATTTTCTATATTCTTTATTTTATTTTATATTTTTTATTTTATTTTATATATTTCATATTATTTCTTCCTATATTATCATTAAGCGTACGCATTGTGATAATCTAATAATGAAAAGTAAGTTCTATTTTACATGTAGCCTAATTTCGATTCTTCCTTTTTTTGCTTCTTAATTTTATTCCTTTTTCCTTTGCTCTTTTTTTTAATAATATTAATAATATTAATAATATTATAATTAATATTATAATTAATATTATATTATTAATAATATTACAGTTATTAATATAATTATTAGTAATATTCATGTTTCTTTTTTAACAATATTATGTGTACGCATTGTGATATTTTACACGTAGCCTAATTTCATTCCTTCTTAATTTTGTTCCTTTTTTCTTTGCTTTTTTTAAAATAATATTATTAATAAAATTATTAATAATATCAATGGTTTCTTTTAACAATATTATGTGTACCCATTGTGATATTTTACACGTAGCCTAATTTTTATTCCTTCTCTTTTTTGCATTTTGAATTTTGTTCCTTTCTTCTTTGCTTTTTTTTTAATAATATTAAAATTATTAAAAATATTAATGCTTTTTTTTTAACAATATTATGTGTACACATTGTGATATTTTACACGCCTAATTTTTATTCGTTCTTTCTTTGCATCTTAATTTTATTTCATTTCTCTTTGCATTTTTTTATAATATTAATGTTTTTTTTCTTAACAATGTTGTTATACTTACGCATTGTGATATATTACGCGTAGCTTAATTTTTATTCTTTCTTTTCTGCACCTTAATTTTATTCACTTTTTCGTTTCTTTTCTTTTTTTTTTTTTTTGATAATTATTATGAATATTTTACGCATAGTCTAAATTAGAACCTTTTCTTTCCTTTTCATTTTTGATAACAACGCATTTTTGTGATATCAATGAAAATTAAATACAAATGAACAAATTTCTTTTTTCTTAAGCGTTGAGGACGCGTTATGCCTAGGTTATGCCACTGTGAATATCATCTTCTGATATGGGAACGAATAACTCTGACTCGGTGATGGATTTGTCACTGAAGAAGTTTCATTCTGTCTGAATAATTAAACAAACGGTGGCCGAGTCCGACCGATTCCTTTAACTGAATATTAATGATTGACTGGCTAATAAGAACGACTCTGATTCATCTCACTGATTACTGGCCCCTGATGGAATCATTTCTGACAATTGAGCTGACTGACCGAACCGAGTGATCATTGACTTCACTGTTCAATGCTAACCGATTAATTAAAAAAACAATTGCGAACTGATCAATCACCACGAGCCTTTCACAGTCTGTCTACTTTTTCAAAGAGCTCCGAAGATTTTATAGAACAGAGGACATGTCAAGATCAATTCGAAAGTATGACGAAGGCTTCCAGAATTTCTCGTCATCGCTTTACACGGTAATTGACTACACTAATTAAGATTGTATTCCCAGATAACGATTGTAAAATCTCTGGGATGCGAAAGGCAATGATAGAAATCTCCAATTATTACTACCGTCGACCTTGAAACAGTATTCGAGTTTTGAAGATATCGACTCTTAAATGAAGATCAAGACAGCGTTCCCGATTGGTTATCTCCTGGACGATTATCTAGCCCGGGTTATCTACAAAAGAGACCAAAACTCAAAGAGGAGGATCAGTCGATTTTGGCCATTCGACGAGCGCGTCTCTCTCTCTCTCTCTCTCTCTTTTTCTCGTAGTTCGAAGAAAATCGGCAAGTTCTCAAGACGTCAGACATGGTTCGTTCGTTCGTTCTTCGATCAGAGTCAAAAGTTCGTCGATCTAGTCCGTGCATCCAGTCAGTCGCGCGACGTCACATAATCGCTTCGATTATCGGCGGAATATTATTATTAGCGAGAAGCGAACGAGAATCACGAGACTTTATGCCCTGCTACGAAGTGGCATAAAGGCCGGAGGTCGTGAGTCGTTTCGATAAGGCGAAATCACGGTCCACGGTCTTTCACGATCACAATAAGTAACACGAACGATCGGCGAACGTGCAGTCGATTTTGATTACCGACGATGAGGGACCTGAACCGGAAGTCGAACGGAGAGGAGCGAGTCAACGGTCACACCGGGGACAACGACCTCGACTCTTCCACCGTTCACGTAATTATCGTCGCGTCAGCGATAATTGAATTTAATTTTAAATTCGCGACCTTGTCTTCGAAGATGGTTCACCCGCTTTTCTTGGTTGCACGGTTTCGATCGATTCGAACGGGCTCGCTCGGAGATGAAAAGGAAATGTGTGGAACCTGCGTTTCTGTCCGCAGAGCAACCCGCCGGAGGAGCTGTCCGACCCGTACTGCGTCGAGGAGAGCCCCAACAAGATCACGTTCGAGGACGTCACATCCGCCGCGTTCAAGATCAAATGCGGGATCATCAACACCCCTTGCGTGGTACGATTCGAAATTTCAATGTGACTTTGTTGTTGTTATCCAGTGGCATCCTACGGAGTGTACGAAACGTCTGAACAGACGAGTTCTTCTCGCTTTCGTTCGTTCACTTGCTTATCTCTACTTTAATCATCTATACTGTCATATTATAGTATCGTTTAATGTCGTCATCTACCATCCGTGGTTCCCAATTGGTGAGCAATTTGATTTCGAGAATGTGTGTTACCAAGTGAACGTTCTTTAAATGAAAATTTCACTTTGTAATTTCTTTTCTTTCGTGGATGTCACGTTTTTTGGGAACTTGTCCAGACCAAGTTAATGGTTCAAACTTCCATAGGCTTCCTCCACAAAAGTCGAGAATTCATTGTTTGAGTGATGAGAATTATTTGTTCACAAGCATCAGGATTTTAGAACGTGGAGCATGGCCAAGAAAAAGTTTGGGAACCTATTTATATCAGTTGTTTAATGAAACTATTGCAGCTAGACATTGTTCTGACGGAACATTAAGGTCGAGATTTAATATGTCAAATTAAGGTCGAGAACATTTTGTCCCAAAATTGCAATACTTTAAGTATAACCTATCGATAATTTCTATCCAGTGATATCATACCGACGAGTTCAAAAAGAAAGCGACAAATTTTTGTATATACGGTTCGGTCGCTCGTTATGGTCCGCGCAACTGGTTAAACACCATTCGAACAATCGTATCGTTTCATTCGATGCTTCGTAAATAAATTGCTGGTAGACGAAGACAGAAAAAAAGAAGGTTTAACAAAAGGTTAACGAAAAAAGAAAGAAAGATTATAAAAGTTTCCCCGTTTGTCCGTCAGAAATCGCGTCCCGGAAAAGAAAGCGACGAATTCTTGTGTATATACGATTCGGTCGCTCGTTATGGTCCGCAATCAGTTGCCAGCGCAACTGGTTAAACACTATTCAAATAATCGTATCGTTTCATTCGATGCTTCGTAAATAAATTGCTGGTAGACGAAGACAGAAAAAAAGAAGGTTTAATTTAACAAATGGTTAACGAAGAAAGAAAGAAAGATTATAAAAGTTTCCCCGTTTGTCCGTCAGAAATCGCGTCCCGGAAAAGAAAGCGACGAATTCTCGTATATATGCGATTCGGTCGCTCGTTATGGTCCGCAATCAGTTGCCAGCGCAACTGGTTAAACACTATTCAAATAATCGTATCGTTTCATTCGATGCTTCGTAAATAAATTGCTGGTAGACGAAGACAGAAAAAAAGAAGGTTTAATTTAACAAATGGTTAACGAAGAAAGAAAGAAAGATTATAAAAGTTTCCCCGTTTGTCCGTCAGAAATCGCGTCCCGGAAAAGAAAGCGACGAATTCTTGTGTATATACGATTCGGTCGCTCGTTATGGTCCGCAATCAGTTGCCAGCGCAACTGGTTAAACACCATTCAAATAATCGTATCGTTTCTTTCGATGCTTCGTAAATAAATTGCTGGTAGACGAAGACAGAAAAAAAGAAGGTTTAATTTAACAAAGGGTTAACGAAAAAAGAAAGAAAGATTATAAAAGTTTCCCCGTTTGTCTGTCAGAAATCGCGTCCCGGAAAAGAAAGCGACGAATTCTCGTGTATATACGATTCGGTCGCTCGTTATGGTCCGCAATCAGTTGCCAGCGCAACTGGTTAAACACTATTCAAATAATCGTATCGTTTCATTCGATGCTTCGTAAATAAATTGCTGGTAGACGAAGACAGAAAAAAAGAAGGTTTAATTTAACAAATGGTTAACGAAGAAAGAAAGAAAGATTATAAAAGTTTCCCCGTTTGTCCGTCAGAAATCGCGTCCCGGAAAAGAAAGCGACGAATTCTCGTATATATACGATTCGGTCGCTCGTTATGGTCCGCAATCAGTTGCCAGCGCAACTGGTTAAACACCATTCAAATAATCGTATCGTTTCATTCGATGCTTCGTAAATAAATTGCTGGTAGACGAAGACAGAAAAAAAGAAGGTTTAATTTAACAAATGGTTAACGAAGAAAGAAAGAAAGATTCTAAAAGTTTCTCCGTTTGTCCGCCAGAAATCGCGTCTGTCGGAAGCGATCGGCATCGACCTGTACCTGAAGAAGGACTTCCTCCAAGCGACCGGAAGCTTCAAGGAGAGGGGTGCGAGGTACGCTCTGCTGATGCTGGAGGACGAGCAGAAGAGGATTGGCGTGATCTCAGCCTCGTTGGGTAACCACGCGCTTGCCCTCTGCTATCACGGGAACAAGCTCGGTATACCGGTGACGGTTGTGATGCCGGTGCTCGCGCCGATCATGAAGATCGCCGCCTGTCGTCAATACGGCGCGAACGTGATCGTCGATGGCCTCGATATGGGAGAGGCAAAGCGTATCGCGCTCCGTCAGGCGAAGGAGAAAGGGCTGACGTATATAAATGGGTAGGGGCATATTCTATTTTCCGATGAGATAACACTTTGTTATTTGCTGGTGTTCAGTCCGCCGACAGCCAGGCCAGCGAAGAGGCGAAAGAAAATTTGACGCGTGTGTTATTGATGAACGTGCCGTGGAACGTACGTGAATGGGAGAAAGCTTTGCTGCGCTTCCTTCTCGCTTTCAGCGCCGTAAGAAGACCGTTGTCCGGCGACTGGTCTTCTTACGATATTAAAAAAATCTATTTCGCGTCGATGCCACTTAGATCACGGTTGGACGCGCGTTCCGACGAAACGTGGCTACACGATACAAAGTAGCGTCCACGCTCTTGCCATTTTAGGCGTTTTTATTTTTTACCAATTTTAGGAACGCTTGCTGTACGCGTGAAACGTAACGAAATAAGCAATATATCGATATTTCGGCACATCACTATCGGAAGTCTCGGATAGATCGATCAATGTTAGGCAAATTTTACTTGAAATGACAAATACTAGTAGTGCTTGCTTTAGTGATTGCTTTATTTTCACAAGTATTACAAGCAGTTGAATACATACATTAATAATTGTACTAAATCACATTGATTATATTTCCTTAATGCATGCATTGTTAATGTTTTCATACATTAATAGTTACAGTAATAGTTACAAATTAGAGTAATAAAAAGAATAAGTAATGAGAATAAATGATAGTAGAAATATTACAGGAAAAAGTAATAATAATGGAAAGAGTAAATAAAAATTATTTTGAATTATAATAATCTATTGTAGATATCGTATGATTTGCAACTTCTGATTTTGTTGCAACAAATCTTTGTAGATAATGTAACAATCTGTCAATTTCTTCTGCCTCTGTTGGAAGCTGCGAATGAGAAAATTCTCTAATTCTTTCTCCATATTCACTGATCCACTCTGTCACCTCTTCAGAAATTGTTTCACGTTGTTTATTGTTTCATTTAGTATGTACGTATTTATTGTTTCATAAAAGTATGTATGTATTCAGTTTGAAGTAGTCTAAATCTATTCAAGTAAAAAGAAAAAGTCTTAAAATATTAAATTTCTTACTAGAAACACTAGAATTCGCCGCACGTGTCTGCCGTAGGTATAGCAATTGACTCTTTCTTTCGGTGCCAGTTCGCAGAATACACCACCCCTCTTAAGCGTCCGACTTTTTGGTCCCGACTGTGGCTTATCAGGGCACTACTGCATTTTGAAGTCACCGTATATCGAGAGTTTAATTCAACCTTTTGCACTCCTTTGTCGAGTGTGACTTGACATACATTTTTATCACAATAACTCTCACGTCGAGTGACACTCGATATTTTTTAAATTGCCTCAACCTCAAAAAAAAAAAAAAAAAAAAAAAAATAAATTGGAAAATAGTTTGGAGTGCTAAAGGTTGAATCTAGTACGAGTTGCTTCAGGAAATAAAAATTCTCTCGTCTCGCAAGAGAAACCTAACCCAAACCTAACTCAAATCTAACCCAAACCTAACCCAAACCTTAAAAGTGAAAATTTACTCCAAAACGAGTCGACAACGATTGCGTGAAAATTTCCAATAATCCCTCTCGTTTCAGATACGATCACCCAGATATCATGGCAGGGCAAGGTACCCTGGGCCTCGAGATCGTCGAGCAGGTACCCGACATAGATGCGGTGGTCGTTCCCATCGGTGGCGGTGGTTTGATCGCTGGTGTAGCTCTAGCTGTGAAGACCCTCCATCCGAACGTGATGATCATCGTAAGTCGCCAAAGGTTTGAAAAAAAAGAAAAAGAAAAAGAAAAAGAAAAATGGTACTTCCCGATTTCATTCATCAACGTCTCGTTCCCTCGTCGGTTTCTCAGGGCGTCGAGTCGGAAAGGTGTCCGAGTTTCTACATGGCGCGGAAAGCAGACCGACCGATCCAGACTGTCATAGATTCGACTTTGGCGGACGGCCTGGCTGTACCAATGGTGGGCTATAATGCTTTCGCCACCGCGAATCCGTTGGTCGACAAGCTGGTCGTGGTGAAAGAGGAATGGATAGCGATCGCGATCTTGAAGCTGGTCGAGAACGAGAAATGCATCGTCGAGGGAGCTGGCGCCACCGGCCTGGCCGCCATTTTGGCCGGTCAGCTGGAGGAGCTCAAAGGCAAAAGGCACGAGGATTGTTGAACTAGCTAGTTTCGTTGTTCCTCCTATATTAATTATATTTTTACATATTATTTTTTTTAAATTTTCCTATATTCTCTAACTTCTTACAATTATTTCTTTTTTATAATTTTTTTATATTTAACTTCTTACAATTATTTCTTTTTTAATTTTCCTATTATTATTTAAATTTTTATAATTATATATTATTTTTTTAATAATTTTTCTATATTATTTAACTTTTTAAAACAATTTCTATGTTATTTAACTTTTAAAACAATTATATATTATTTTTTTTTTTATAATTTTCCTATATTATTTAATTTCTTACAATTATTTTTTTTATAATTTTGCTATATTATTAAAACTTTTACAATTATTTTTTTTAATAATTTTCCTATATTATTTAACTTTTTACAATTATATATTATTTTTTCTTATAATTTTCCTATATTATTTAACTTTTTACAATTATATATTATTTTTTCTTATAATTTTCCTATATTATTTAACTTTTTACAATTATATATTATTTTTTCTTATAATTTTCCTATATTATTTAACTTTTTACAATTATATATTATTTTTTCTTATAATTTTCCTATATTATTTAACTTTTTACAATTATATATTATTTTTTCTTATAATTTTCCTATATTATTTAACTTTTTATAATTATTATTTTTTAATTATTTATTTATTTTATTTATTTATTATATTTTAATTATTTTCCTATATTATTTAACTTCTTGTAATTATTTTTTTTATAGTTTTCTTATATTATTTAACTTTTTACAGTTATTTTTTTTTAATTTTCCTATATTATCTAACTTCTTACAATTATTTCTTTTTTATAATTTTTCTATATTATTTAACCTCTTACAATTATTTTTTTTTAATTTTCCTATATTATTTAACTTTTTATAATTATTATTTTTTAGTAATTTTCTTATATTATTTAACTCCTTGTAATTATTTTTTTAAATAATTTTCCTATATTATTTAATTTCTTACAATTATTTTTTTTTACAATTTTCCTATATTACTTAACCTTTTACAATTATATATTTTTTAAATTTTCCTACATTATGTAACTCTTTTACAATTATTTCTTCTTTTAATAATATTCGAGATACTATGTTATTCAACTGTTTACAATTATTATATATTATTCTTTCTACAATTCTTAACCAGATACAAGACAACGTAGATAATCGAAAATTAAATCGACGTTCATTTTCCTGTCTTTCCCTTTCACAGAGTGGTGCTGCTTCTCTGCGGAGGGAACATCGACACGACGATCCTGGGCAGGTGTCTGGAGCGTGGACTGGCAGCGGAGGGCCGGCTTTTGAAGTTTACAGTGACCGTGTCCGATCGGCCGGGCGGTATCGCCGAGCTCTGTAGAATGTTGGCCAGCATCGGTGTGTCGATAAAGGACATCATGCACGAGCGGGCTTGGATTATGTCGGACATCTTCAGCGTGGACGTGAAAGTGGTCTGCGAGACCAGGGACCGGGAACACGCGGAACAACTGAAGAACATGTTGCACCAGAGTTATCAGCGGGTCGTGTTCGGTACCAGCGACATGTCCACTCTGAATTTACCTCTCAGCATGTGATTTCTCTCATTCGAAAATTCAAATAACGCTCGATATACGTACCTGCTATCGCGCGCCACACGGATTGCGAATCTTGGCACCTGGCACGAGCCTCGTTCCAGTGTCAGCGAGCGAGAACCTTGGTCTTTTCTTCACGCCGCGAGACGACGATCTATTTATACACAGAACAGAAGTCGAAACAAGTGTGTTTAGAGTCCAGATGTAGTTTGAATTCTTGCGTGAGCTAGTTGGTGAGCCACAGAGATTCCCATTGTAGCCCTCGAATTATTGTCTCAGTAGCGAGCGAAGTTTTCACGTATCGACAGAGACACGACAGCTACGGTCGCTCCAAAGAGCAAGCTGCTGGCAAGTTACAAACGCACGCCACCCCTCCGCATGCGTAATTTCCGTGGAGGAAGGGGGGCGCGAGATTCGAGAGCCGCCTGTGCGCAACACAACTCCCGCACACTCGCAAAATTTATTACCGTTACCGAGCTCTGAGAGAGAGACAGAGAAACAGAGAGAAAGAGAGAAAGAGAGAGAGAGAGAAACAAGCGAAATTCCACCCTCTTGCTCGTACACCGCTTTCGTCGCGTTTTATGTCGGAGGTGCGTGTTGCTACCGCTTCCATACGGACGCGATTGGATTTTTGCGCAAGAGGAGTATCGTAAAGCGTCCGTTTACGAGGGCGAGACGAGTGGCTACGCGACTGAGCTGCTAATTTGAAAATATATTCCATTTAATTCGGATGGGACGCGAAAATTACCGGCAGTCGAGGGTGCATTCGTCTTCGAAGTCCAATGTAAAAAAAAAAAAAAACAGGAAAAAAAGAGAAAGATGTGTCATTTATTTGCACGTTTGTACCACTTTGTCTCTGACGATTAAATATGCTTAAAGTACACGTGAATTTGCGATTGATTCGCGAGGATAACTCTAGCAAGGGGTCCATTCTTTTTTATCTGACTGAATATATATATATATATACGAATTTCCGCCTCGAAATAAAATTATATTTGCTTTCCTAACGATGACTCGCTTGGAACTCGCTTGTCTCGCGGAGCTTACAAGCCCCGGCTTTCTCTTAAAGCGAGCAATTTCATTATTTCTTCTTACCCTAAGTCAATTTCTGTCTGCTCGTGGGCGCGCGAGGGGTGGCGGACGGGGAGGGGGGAGGGGGTGAGAGAGCAGAGGGAGAAAGGAGGATGAATTCCTCGAAGAGAAAGTTCACGATGTCACGATAATATTACTCCTCTTCGCTCCTGATGATATTACGCTACTCTCCTCCTTAAAGGCAGGAATGTTCATATTTTTCGCCGCCAGTCGGGTCAATTTCAAGAAGTAGAGGAGCGAATTTTTCAAAGGGTATGTGTATATATATATATATATATATATATATATTCGCAACGTTATGATAAATAATACGTCCAACGCGTGAAGAATTAAGTGTCAATATTATTTAGTGAGTCGAGTCGATTTTCGGAGATATATTATATATATATATGTATATAATATTAGATGTATCCATAAGTAACAAATTTTATATATATATATATATATATATATATATATGTAATATATATAGTAATATTTTAATTTTATAATATATGTATATATAATAATAATAATAATAATAATATTAGGTGTATCCGTAAGTAATTAATTTTCGTTAGTATATATTTGTATATATAATAAGTTACTATATATATGTATATATAATATTTCAATTTTATAACATATATATATATATATATAATATTAATATTTATATAATATAAAAATAATAATAATAATAATAATAATAATAGATGTATCCCTAAGTAATCAATTTTCGTTACTATATATATAGAATAATATTTCAATTTTATAATATATATATATATATATATATATATATATATAATAATAATAATATTAGGTGTATCCGTAAGTAATTAACTTTCGTTACTATATATATATATATATATATATATATATATATATATATATAAATAATATATAATAATATTTTAATTTTATAATATAAATAATATAAATAATATATATAAAATAATATTTTAATTTTAATTATAATTATAACTTTAATTTAATATATATATAATAATATTTTAAATAATCATAATATTAGGTGTATCCGTAAGTAATCAATTTTCGTTACTATATATGTATATATAGTATAGTATAGTATAGTATATCAATTTTGTTACTATATATACAGTATGGTATAACAATTTCATTACTGTATATATATATATATATAGTAACCTTACTTATATATAGTATACCTTACTATACTATACTATACTATATTATACTATACTATACTATACTATATATATATATTTTTTTTTTCTAGCAGGTGACGATACAGTGACAGTCACCCCTTAAAGAGGAAGGGCGTTAATATTTCTCGCGAGAGTCGGGGTCAATTTTCAACGACGCGGCCGCGTCGAATAAAAAATGAGCCGGAGTGCCAGACCCCGGCGAAAATAAATTTTCGCGAGCGCGATGGGGTGGGAGCGCAGGCGGCGCGTGTTTTCGCGTTTCCGCTGGAAAGGCATTTTCCACGAGGCGCGCGGCCTGTCAAGGGATTAATGCATCTTTACGCCGCGGCGGGACTGCTGCGGTTTCGTCGCTGTTACGCGCTCGAATAATATATCGCGCGCGTTACGGCGGAGACACCTACTGCCGGAGTCTGATTTCAAAAGGAACTCTCGACCTTTCCCTCCCCGCCGCTTCTTCCCACGAGGCTCCTTTTCAACGTGCCACGGCTCACAATACGATGACGATACGTCATCTTTCTAATATCGGACTGCTCCGGCCGAGTCACGACGTGCGAACCAGCAAGAAGAGGCTGGCCAAGTTACCAACGGCCTCTGCAATGGAAAAAAACTTCGTATTCTCGTCATTCCCGTCTTTTCACGCGCCTCGCTCGCTGGCTGACGATGACAGCAAAAGGGGGAAAAACTGGAGCAACTAGGGGTGTACGTTGTCGTCGCGGCTACCGGGGCATTGTCACTCGGTTGAAAGAAAGGGAACGAAGAGGAGGGGCTCGTTAGTTTGATTAAATAAATAGTAAATTTCTCCGAGTGTATCTAACACTGACGATACATTTATTTATCTTGACGTCGAAGTGAATAGATAGCGAAAACGATCAAAGTCATAATAATATTTTAATCGATGATCGAAACAAAAGATTAATGAAAAGGAATTGATTATCATTCGTGAAACGTAAAGGTGGTCGGCATGACCATCGAGAGGCTGAATCTACTAGTAGATCGCTATACTTCTAGCCAGAGTCTTGTTACAGAGTTGTCACGGCACTTTATAATTTTTCTCCTTCCCTCGATATTCGCTGCGAACGAACGACACTTCTCAATCGAATCTCGCACCTTTACACAGTACAAGCTAATTAGTTTTCTGTTTGCTTCAGACTGCGAAGAAACAAGAATGAGGAGGAACGAACAGCTCTAACGCGAGAGGATATAAATTGCTTGAAAGTTGAAAACAATGGGAGTCGAAGTTCCCTGTCAGACGCTCGGCTGGATGGACGATAAACGCATTTCCATCTAGCCAGTGTCGCGCTAGAGCCTCAAACTGATAGAACTTTCACCACCATCATTCACGCTGGCTCGATCATTCGCAAGTAATATATTTATTTCCGTTGTACATTTATACAGGGTGTTTTGTAACTTGTGGGACCCTTTTGTACGCCTAAAAAATAATGAAAATAATGAAAAATAATGAAAACAAGTCATATAAATATGTGCTCTATCTGTCTTCGTTTATGAGATATAATGAATTTTTACAGAACATGCTCGAAATGACTACCTTGCATATGAAGACAAGCCTGCCACGCGTCTTGTCATTCATCTGTTTACTCTCTCTATCGTTTCTGGTGTTTCTCGAATTTGTCGGAAGCCTTGCTCTATTCTATTTCGTAGTATTTCAGCATGTTCAATCGACGTTGCGTATACAATAGATTTTAAATGTCCCCACAAATGAAAA
>NW_025109394.1:510423-527566 GCF_011392965.1 Frieseomelitta varia
ACTGGAACTTCCTCTAATATTTCGTGTAAACGCGTGCTCAAAAAATCAACGTACTTTGTGCCTGTTAGTTTCCCATCAAGAGAAAAAAGTCCAATTAAAAATTTATCAATTATTCCTAC
Organism: Frieseomelitta varia; assembly: GCF_011392965.1. Taxonomy (NCBI): domain Eukaryota; kingdom Metazoa; phylum Arthropoda; class Insecta; order Hymenoptera; family Apidae; genus Frieseomelitta; species Frieseomelitta varia. The sequence continues at coordinate 510,543 of NW_025109394.1, forward strand.
CCTATACGTTTAAACTAAATTGGCGTTGATGTCGTGAATGCGCAATAACACGTGGGTTTTCTTCATCCCAATTATGATTATTATGAAAATTATGAATATACCATCCCTGGTAAAACTAGCTTACTACAGTTTGCTCTGTTTACAAAATTCATTATTTCTCAAAAGTCATATATATCTATATGACTATTTTTCATTATTTTTAGGCATAGAATCAGCTCTCAAAGTGGGTTCCACAAGTTACAAAACACCCTGTGCAAACAACGAACGGAAAATGGTTCGAACGAACACTTATTAATCGTCCTTGCCCTTCGGCGAATTTCAAAGAGAGCGCAACTTTCTCGATTTCGCGGTTCTCTGTCACCTTTCGACCGAGATTGAATTTACGCGCCGGGGAGCGTGGATTAAGGGCGGGCGAAGTTTCGCCGAATTTTTTTCGCTCTTTTTCGTAGTTTCGCCAACGCTGCGGCGGAGGGTGGAACGAAAATGAAAAAAAAAAAAGAAAAGAAAAGTAGAGAGAGAGAGAGAGAGATAGGAAAAGTGGCGGCGGCCTGAATTTACAGCATTTAATATCGGCAAAATGAAGTACGAGCATGACGGCGGCGGGAGGGTGGCAGAGCGGGCAAGGAGCCCGCCATTTTGTGGCATCGATAAATCCATTTTATTGCCGTGGCTCGTAGGTAGGCGGTCTGACTACGGTTACCGGTAGCCTGCCTACTCTTATGTCTACTCAGTGTATAACAAACAGCAAATAAAAACCAATGCGAGGGCCAGCGAGCCCCGCAGTCGACCGCGGTACACCGAGAGAGGACCAACTTTCTGCCATTTATTCGCCACCTCTCCTCGTGTGTGTGTGTGTGTGTGTGTGTGTGTGTTTTGGGCGACCATCACGTCGCCGATCGAGTACCGCTACCTCTTTTTTTTTTTTTTTTCTTCTCCTTCGCCCCTCTCGTTTCATAAACTGTGTACCCTGAAACGGTATTCTGATATATTTTTCGTTTCTATTTGTTCGGAGGCGAATTGGGAGGATTTTACGACGATTTTTTTATGCGATTGAGATTTAAGGCGCCGTTCAGAGACGTAGTTCAAAGGATCGATCACGATCGTAAATCAATTTTTCGGTATCGACGTCGCTCTGTCTGGCTGCTGGAATCCTTCCAGAAGATTTCTCAATTCAATTCCTCCAACTTACTGGGGGATTTGGAGGTCAGACGATCGTTAGAATATAGCGTGTCTATACTCGATGAATTCTATTGTGCTATGCGCCGTCTACTCGATTTCCACGGCGATCAAATACACGCTTACACTATTCTCCTCGACACGCGTTTTTCACCTGTCACATTCGTTGTACATTGTATCACTTTGCAGCCATTATATTAGCCCTTAATATCGTCTCGCAAGTAATGTTTCTGGATATGATAATAATAGACAGCTTTTCAATGAATAACTCGGGGGAACAGATCTGGCAACACTGTCCATATTGTTTGATTTTAATTCCCGTTAACTGGCGGCGCTGCGGTGTAAAGCCTGGCTGAGTCGGTATGACAGGATGTGACACGAAAATGGTAAAGGCACATGGGCCGAAAAGATACACATGTTTAGTCTACTCATACAGCTCGTCTGTGATATTATATTATCATATCGACCGTCAGTATTACACTGTTTCACAATTACTATATCACACATCAATATTATATTATTTTATCAATTGTATCATTGTATAATGCCTGCAGGTCTGCATTCGCGTGTCTTAACCCTTTGCACTATTTTTGTCGAGCGTAGAACAGAAACTCTTGTCACATTTTAAAATTGCCAAAAGAAAACAAAAAAAAAATGAAATTGAAAAATAGTTTGGAGTATAAATGGTTAAAGTCATAAACTCGACCTGCACTGGATTCTACCGTCCCTGGGATTTCCAAGTCGTTGGTGTCTGAAAAACAAGAAAGAGAAAGAGAGAGAGAGAGAGAGAGAGGCGAAAATAGAGTAGCAAAGATAAAAAGAGAGATTAACAGAGGCTGCTGAGAGCCAGACGGTGAGAAACAAGGCGCGATTAGAGGCAGCGGAGGAGGAGGATCGTGTATCGACGAATCTCGTCGCGTCGGTGAATTTTTTTCGGAATTAGTCGAGGGGAAAACCGGTTGCCCCTCGTAGGTAGGTAGGGAAAGGATTTTCGAGAGAGAGAGAGAGTGAGTTTTCCAAGATGAAAGTTAATTCCGCTGGATAATCCAGCTTGGGCAAGCGGGAGAGGGCGTAACGAGGGCGAGGAAAGATCTGTCACCCCTCCTCCTTTCTCTTTTTCAAGCTAAATCTTGGGAGCCGGAGGATCGAGAACTCGGCCGAATTTATGAGATTTCGGGTTTCGAAAGAGCGCCTGCTTCCGCGTGGCGAGGGAATGGAAGAGAAAAGAGGAGGACCGAGGGGTTGGAGCTCGGCGGAAGGATTAACTTTGTCGAGCCATTTTGTCGACCGCGAGCGGGCTTTGTGACCGGGAGAAGACACATTCCCAGCAATTAGCCGACCCCTTTGCCTTCGTGTCCGTCTGTACGTCGGTGATGTACCGGGTGTTTCTAAAATCGCTGGTCAAACGTTGGGGTAATGCGTCCCATTTGTCAGCCTGCGTTGAAATTGTCACGTTCTTTCGTTTCGCCGCGAGATTTATCGAAGTTCCCCGAAGTTTTCTTTTTTTCAGAAATCGACGGACGTGGCAACAGGACGACAAATAACGACCGAAGCTTCACGGAGAAGAGAGAGAGAGAGAGAGAGAGGTTGTTAAACGTCGTCGTCGAAGAACAACGTGAAAGGGCGCAGAGGGGAGGAGACGAGCTTTTCCAAGAGAACTTGTCTGACACTGTAGCGAAACTTGGTCGCAAACAGCTTGGTTCGAGCGAGTCGCCAAGCCGAGGTAAGACTTTCGCTCGCGAGAGAGACTTTTTTTCATCCACTGAATGAAATATTCCCGGCGAAATTTAGTCGTTTACGTGGCGAGACCAAAGCGACGAGGACTATGAGAGCAAAACTTGATACAAAAAGAAAGAACGTCTACTAGGAGGGATCAATCGTCGACCGCTTGCGCTGGCAACTGATTGCGGACCATAACGAGTGACCAAAATCGTAAACAATAATTTGTCGCTTTCTTTTCGAACTCGTCCGGTATGATATTACCGGATAGAAATGACTGAGAAGTGATAAATTTATTATTTGCTTTGCCTGGGTTATATCTCAATATACTTGAAATTAGTATATTGAAATTATTTTCTTAGTATCGGGAATGTATTTTACCTTAATATAAATGGTAATATTTAGAAACGTTCAGAATCTCGGACAGAATCTCCTTTTCCCTGAAAATCATATTTGTGAACACAGTTCTATTAAACGCCTCAATCGCTTCTGCTAGTAAACTAATTGCGGACCTTAACGAGTGACCAAAATCATAAACAATAATTCGTCGCTTTCTTTTCCAACTCGTCCGGTACGATATTACCGGATAGAAATAATTAAAAAGTGAGATAAATTTATTATTTACTTTGCCTGGGTTATATCTCATATACTTGAAATTAGTATATTGAAATTATTTTCATAGTATTGAGAATGTTTTTACCTTAATATAAATGGTAATATTTAGAAACGTTCAGAATCTCCTTTTCCCTGAAGATCACGTTTTTGAACACAGTTCTATTAAACACCTCAATCGCTTGCGCTGGCAACTGATTGCGGACCATAACGAGTGACCAAAACCGTACACAATAATTCGTCGCTTTCATTTTCTTTCGAACTCGTCGGTATTGTATCACTGGATGGAAATTATTGAGAAGCAATAAACTTATCATTTGTTTTGCCTGGGTTATACTTAAATATACTTAAAACTGAGAAAGTATTGCAATTTTGAGACAAAAAGTTCTCGACGTGCGTGGCAGGGAGGTTAAGATTAACTTCTTTCGCTGGCAACTGATTGCGAACCATAACGAGTGACCAAAACCGTACACAATAATTCGTCGCTTTCATTTTCTTTCGAACTCGTCGGTATTGTATCACTGGATGGAAATTATTGAGAAGCAATAAACTTATCATTTGTTTTGCCTGGGTTATACTTAAATATACTTAAAACTGAGAAAGTATTGCAATTTTGAGACAAAAAGTTCTCGACGTGCGTGGCAGGGAGGTTAAGATTAACTTCTTTCGCTGGCAACTGATTGCGGACCATAACGAGTGACCAAAACCGTACACAATAATTCGTCGCTTTCTTTTTCTTTCGAACTCGTCAGTATTGTATCACTGGATAGAAATTATTGAGAAGTAATAAATTTATTATTTGTTTTACCTGGGTTATACTTAAATATACCTAAAATTGAGAAAATATTACATTTTGGAACAAAATATTCTCGACGTGCGTCATTCTAGCGCAAGAGGTTAATAACCAATCTCAAGTTCTATTTGGACAAGACGTTCACAGTCCTCTTCCTTTCGTTCGTTCCTTCAATCGTTCTTGCAACGATACAGAGAGGTTGCTCGAGAAAACGTCGTATCACGGGGGTGAAAAACTCGTTTGCAAAGGTAACTGTGTATCGGTCCGAAGATGGCCGCCTTGAAAAAAGAAATCGCGGATTTAATTTCCGATGCTTCGACGTTCCCCCGTGTGTTTCTTTTTTTTTTCGAAGATCCCCGCGCCGAGATATTGGAAAAGTTCGGCAGAATCGAACCAGAGAGAGAGCAAGAGAAAGAGAGAGAGAGAGGAAGAGAGAAAGAGTGACTTCGCGTAAGCGCAACTGCGTTTCCAAAAAAGGCAAGAGGGGGCGTGTCACCTCTCCGAGATTAATTTCACTATGATAAAAGTGGGGAGCACCGGTGGGAAAGTATAAAAAGGAAAAAAAAAAAGAGACGGCGTTTCACTGAAACAAACAGCTTGGAGGAAAAGGAAGAAAAACTCGACTAACGACGATGTGATCCAACGGAAGAAGAGCAAAAACCGATCAACGAGAACGCGTCGAACACAACGAGAGGGCAGAAATACGAATACACACGAAGTGTACGCGCAGCGAGAAGAATCGCAATTTGAAGATAAATAGCAATTTGATAATGTACGACGTGGGGAAAAAAACGTTTCGAGCGCGCGAGCCAACGGCGGGAGAGAGGGTGGAAGGTGGAGAAGAACCGAGAGAAACGCGAACGAACGCGAGTGGGGGGCTAAGGGAGGAAAACGCGTACTTTATCTGGCTGGATACCGAGGTACGGTTACCGAGCATTGTTTCAACGCGGGTGAAGGTGAAAGGGGCGCTGATAGCGCGAAAGCTGGCCCCGTGTACGTGCGCTTTTAACGAGCAAACTTTCCGACAAATAAATTTCGCAAATCAGCGAGCCGACTCCTGAGAAGAAGCACGCCGACTTTCTCTCTCTCTCTCTCTCTCTCTCTCTCATGTATCTCACAGCTTTAATTCACGGGGGATAAAGCGAATAAACTGTTGGCGGGAGGAGTGCTCGACGCGTGCCACCGCTCACGGCGAAACATTCCGCCCTCCGCGCGCGGGTGGAACGCCGATTGGATCGGCAAAAGGATGAAAATAATTTCCATCCGGCCAACTGTCCGGATAGTTGGCAGTGGCTGAGATATTCGTAACGCCGCGTACGGAGAATATGTGTGTGTGTGTGTGTGTATACACGTTGGTAAATTGCGAATTCAACTCTTTCGCGAGATTCTCGTTAATTAAAGTCACGCTTACGGATAATGCGGGAAAATATACATATAATACTACTACTACTAGTAGTATATTTTTTTTTTCAGCCTTCTTCGCCTTGAAATTCACTTTGGTTTCACATTGCACTTATTCACTTTGCACTTATCCCTACTTTTACATATTATAATATTTACATAATATTTGTGTCCTATTTGCTTTATCCTATACTTACATTTATCTTTGACTATGCTATTCTTTTGTCTACTTAATAACTTAATCTAATTCTTTCATTTTTTCACTTAATTCTTTAATTCTTTCACTTCATGTTTGAAAAAAAAAATATATATATAATCGCTTTTTTTCTCGCCGCGCACGAGAAATATCACTGGCGAGAGGAAGGGATCGCGAAAGGAACTCTTACGCTCGTGCACGATCGCGGGTTGTTCGAGGATCAACGTAATAAACGTCGCTTAATGGCACGATTTATCCCCATCTCTCCCCTCCGGTGGGTAGTTCACTTGGCGAAATTGGCGATATCGAGTTTCAAGGGTTGCGCTCCATTGTTTCCAGAACGGTAAAAAGGCACGGTTCGCTGCTCGTAACCTATTTCCAAATTAAGCTTGAACGGGGCTGAGGGACAGGCGGTGGGTGCTGGTTTAATTAACGAAAAGTACAAAGGTAAAGCGGGTCTCCCCCTCTCTCTCTCTCTCTCTCTCTCTCTCTCTGCCCGAAATCTCTCTTTCCAGGTCTGGGTTAGGTCTAGGTTAGGGTGACCGACCAGTCCGATCCATCCTCAACTTTCTCTCCTCGATTCTTCTTCCCTTTCTTCGACCTCTCCCCCTCCCGCCCTTCGAAGTTTCTTCGATTTGACATTTTCGGTGACCGTTTCCCATCGGTCCTCGACGTTCCATTAATTAAAGAACTTTCGCGCAACGACTTGATTCAACCATCGACCTCGCTTGCGCGTCGCATTTTCATTAACTTCAACATGAAAATTCAGATGTAACTCGTAATAATAATCGAAAACGATAAGGGGGTGGAGGGGGGGGGGAACACCGACGGCCGCGCGTTAATTATCGCGCTTTTAAAAGGGGGAGAGGACCTCGGACGAAATCTGTCCCTTCCGGTCGGGGATTTATTTGCTCCGTCGTTAATTCCACGGGGTCGCAAGCGGCTTAAAAACTAATAAGTAAAACTTCCAACGGAGCTCTCTTCTTTTCCCTTTTCTGCTCTGCTCTCTCGGATCCCTCTGCTTTCAGAACGAATCACGCCCGTCCCGTGAATAAATCCTCGACGACGAAGAAGAAGAGACACACTCGTGTCTCTTTCTCTTTCGAAAGCAAGCGCGTTCAACCCGCGAGATCATACGTATAATTCGATTTAGTTCTCGAAAGGTCAGAACTATAAGGTAATCGATTAATCTCTTGCGTTGGAATGGACAAACGTCGAGGTCCTTTTGTCCAAGAATTGTAACATTTTCGCAGTTTTAATTGTTATTCGTATTTCGGTAAAACTAAGCTGGCAAAGCAAAGCATAGGAAATTTATCAACTTCCCGATCATTTCTATCCGGATGAGTTTGAAAAGAAAGCGACGGATTGTTGTGTACGGTTTCGGTCACTCGTTACGGTCCGCAATCGACACAAGGGGTTAATCTTAACTTTCCTGCCACGCACGTCGACAATTTTTTGTCTCAAAATTGCAATACTTTCTCGGTTTTAAGTATATTTAAGTATAACCCAGGCAAAACAAATAATAAATTTATTGTTCTTCGATAATTTCTATCGAGTGATGTCATACCGACGAGTTCGAAAGAAAAAGAAAGCGACGAATTACTGTGTACGGTTTCGGTCACTCGTTATGGTCCGCAATCGGCGCAAGGGGTTAATCTTAATTTTCCTGCCACGCACGTCGAGAATTTTTTGTCTGAAAATTGCAATATTTTCTCAATTTTAAGTATATTTAAGTATAACCGAGGCAAAACAAATAATAAATTTATTACTCTTCGATAATTTCTATCCAGTGATATCATACCGACGAGTTCGAAAGAAAAAGAAAGCGACGAATTACTGTGTACGGTTTTGGTCACTCGTTATGGTCCGCAATCGGCGCAAGGGGTTAATCTTAACTTCCCTGCCACGCACGTCGAGAATTTTTTGTCTCAAAATTGCAATACTTTCTCGGTTTTAAGTATATTTAAGTATAACCCAGGCAAAACAAATAATAAATTTATTGTTCTTCGATAATTTCTATCGAGTGATGTCATACCGACGAGTTCGAAAGAAAAAGAAAGCGACGAATTACTGTGTACGGTTTCGGTCACTCGTTATGGTCCGCAATCAGTTGCCAGCGCAAGTGATTAACCATCCGCCTACTGTGTCGGGGTTTTGACCTGTGCTGGGAGTTGCTTGTGTTAATGATCGCATTAACGCATCATGCGGCTGTGTGCCATGTGTTCGCCAAATTGCCGAAGTGACGACGACTAAAGACGAAAGAAAACAGTTTCTGGTAACGTTCTGTGGAAGAAAGACGTGTGCAGCAAATCGAAGCAATTTTTCATTTCAAAGTTTATTTTGTATTTTAGTGTTTTTATTATTGTTTCAGTGTTTTAGTATTTAGTATTCAATAATTTGTATTATTTTTTTTAGTATTTGGTATTTTATACTATTTTTGTACTTAGTATTTAGTATTTTATATTATTTTTGTATTTAGATTTTTTAGCACTATTTTAATATTTTACTATTTTTATTGTTAATTTACTGTTTTTTATTATTATTTTCGTTCTTTTTATTATTTTTTCCGGTGTTTCTATTTATTGACGCAGTGTCTTCATTGTCAACGAGCGATCTTTCTTTGTCCTCTTTCGCTCAATCTGCACAAGACGTTCCTGACAATGAATGACATAAATGTATAGTAAACATATATAAAACTTTATTATTCATCTGACTATTATTTGTTCCCTATACTCCTACATGTTCCTATATGAGTCGGTCTGTCACTGTGTCGGTACAATATCGGTGAGAATCTCAGTCTCGAGCGACCGTCACTCTGTACACTATCAGACAACCCTAAATACGTATTAATGGGGTATCCGTATGGGTCAAAATGGACCCCGGCACAGGACGCTGAGGTCCAGTAGTCGGAGAGTTAAGGCGTTTAACTGTGTTGTAAAGTGTGATTTTCAGGGAAAAGAGATTCTGTTCGAGATTCTGAACGTTTCTAAACATTACCATACTAAGCTAAAATATATTCCCAATACTGAGAAAATAATTTCAATATACTAATTTCAAGTATGTCGAGATATAACCCAGGCGGAGCAAATAATAAATTTATCACTTCTCGGTAATTTCTATCCGGTGATTGACTGGACGAGTTCGAAAAGAAAGCGACGGATTATTGTGCACGATTTTGGTCACTCGTTAAGGTCCGCAAATCAGTTGCCAGCGCAAGTTGTTAAATACGAACTAATTGCTTCGCGAATATTCTCATGGTGGATCACGTTTATTAAAAAGAAAAGACGCTGTACTGGGACTCTGACTGCGCTGTATCTGACAACATAATTCAGCTATTTCCAACTGAGGAACCTTCTTGTTTGAAGAATAATAAATTTTTCAACTTGTAGAACAAAATGCCTTCTAACCGCGAGCGAGCAATCCAGTTCCAATTCAGTCGATTACGCTCAAGGGATCAACCCTTGGTTTAACTGTTCTGCTGTTAAAGATCGTCCAAAAATTAAATTAATTAAAGCTGTTTGCAGTCCTCGCTCACATAAAGCGGAAATACGAACTGAACCATGGATTCAGAGGTTAAGAATATTCGATCTTCTTATAGCTCGAATTCCTCGCTCGTTCTTGCGAGTAGTATATCGCCGCTTTTCAACTTCGTAATCGCACCCTCGCCGAGCGTTAACGCTAAAGATTCTTCGTATCCGTTTCCAGCGGGAGAATCTCGGGAGAGAAAAAATTCTTTGTTCGCTGGCGTCTGAAGAGAATCTTAGCGTTGGGAGGGATCGCGATCCTTAGGAGCGCGCTAAGTCCGCCAAATGAGGCGCAATTTGTAACGAGAGGACGAGAGCCACTCTGCTATTTTGTTTTCGTTCGCCCTGCACCCTCTAGATCTTCATTTATCCTCGGTTTCGCAGGCTTTACGCGCCGCATAATTACCAAGTTCTTCTTTTGACTCTGACCGGGCATTGATCAACCCCTCGCTGGAGATTAAATTCTCGCCGTGGAAGCATGGCCCTCCCCGTTTATCGGTCTTCCCTAATTAGCGACTCGCCTCAAGGTCACTGAGCAGGTTCCTTTTTTTTCGAAACTCTTCCTGCAATCGCAAGGAGGCATACACGGTGTCCAGAAAGTCTCTTTACAATTTCAAAAATTTATTACAAAGGCAAGTGAAAAGATAGATGAGTGAAAATTATTGCAGAATAAGACGCATATATTTAAGTTTTTTCCACCTCATTTAATATACTTATATATGGGCACTATTAGTTACACGAAGCACATCAAGACGGTACTCGATTTTTTACACGATCGATGTTTTCCTCGGATGTTCTTGGCCGTCCATTCCTGCCTTTATCGTACATTGTTTTTGTTTCCATTTGTTGTCCAAATTTCTCGCGCCATGCACGAATTGATGGAAGTGATAGTGGATCTCTTCTATACTTAGGTCTGAAGTTTCGCTGAGTCTGCAGATCCGATTTGGTTTCAATAAACCATGATACACACTGTGCCTTTTTTTGAGGAGTAGCCATTTTGTAAGGGGTTCATTTAACAGTATCTTATTCATCAACAGGATACCTGAAATGCAATGTGACAAAAACCTTGGTAACCACTGAGTACATAGAACAAATCTGATGAAGATATCTCATCAGTTGCCTTTGTAATAAATTTTTGAAATTGTAAAGAGACTTTATGAATACTCTGTACTTGCAAAGGATTCCTGTGCTCTAAAGATTCAATTTTACGTTTGGGTTTACTTAATGTCTAATGGTGTCTATATAGAGATATGTTAAATAAGGCAGAAAAAACTTAAATACATACGTCTCATTTTGTAGTAATTTCCACTCGTCTGTCTCTTCACTTGCCTTCCTAATAAATTTTTGAAATTGTAAACAGACTTTATGGACACCCTGTATAAACCTTTATATGATTAAAATAAGACTAAAAGAAAAGAAACGTCCTTTTTCGAAGAAATCCGAGTGGACAATTCCAACGATTAAACGACAGGGGGGAGGATGGGGGACGATTATATATTTCCTCGTTAGCGCGCGTCGCTCGATGGCTGCCGAATTTGCATTTATACGACATTATTTACCTTCCTTCTGTGTCTCGAAGAGATCTCTCAAGAGCAGAGAGAAAAAGTTGCTCGGTGAAACGACGACGACGACGGCTGATCGAGGCTCGAAAACACAAGCTGCTGAAAATTAGCCCGTAGAAAGCTTGACGGGAGGGGGAGGCGACAGGAGACGAAGAAAAGAAAGGAGAAAGCCGAGACACTCGTTGTCTGCCAATATTATCGCCGGTCGTTATTGAAAATCGCTTCTGTTTTATGACATCGCGGCTCACGGACCGACGTTTCCAGATCCAACGAATCGCCAATCTCATCCGCAACGTATTAATGCCACCTTCCCGGAAATTGCTTTCGTCGGGAATCAACCAGAAGTTCCCTAGCGAGTTTCTCCCTCTCTCTCTCTCTCTCTCTCCCTTGGTGCCCTTTTCCAAACTGACTCGAGATCGTTTCGGTGTCTCTCTTTTAACGGTTCGAATCACCTTTCGGTGGAATTGCATCACGATCGGACGATCTCGAGGAAGGAGAAGAAAGCAGGCTTTCGAATCGAGAGGAGGGGGGGGGGGGGGGGGGTTAGATTTTCCTCGAGTTCGCCGCTCACACGTGTCATTCATTTATTCCAGCCGAAGGTTACGTCGAAGAAAGGAACGCGAGGAGAAAAACAGAAGAGGAAGCCCTCCTATCGTTTCGTTGCTTTTTGCTCGTTGATTCCTCGCTCTCGGAACTCCTTCTGTTCTCGGCGAGAGAAAATCTCAGCGCGACAACCGCTGGATGAGGAGGAGGAAAAAAGCAAAGGCAAGAGGGTATCGCGTTCACGGGTAACGTAAGTCGCGGACGATGCAGTTTCACGAGTCGCACGATATTTTCCTCGTCGACAAAAGTCGTCAGACGCGTACCACCGTTGACCCAGTCGCTCGTCTTTCAATCAAAACTTTCCCTCCTATTCCATCCGCTGTATTCCCTCCTATACGGCGCATCACGGACGCCGAGAGATGAAATTGTCTCCTTTGAGAGACCGTGTCTTCTTTCGAAACTGACCTCAACTTTTGATACAGTACGCGCGCCAGTTTCCGTGTTTGTTACGGTCTTTCACCGTCACGTTCTTCGCTCGTCCCTCCTCTCGATTTACAGATTAAAATGGACGTTTTGTTGATGTGGCGGACAGTCGACTAGGGAGACTCGAAGATTGCGTGTCATTTGAGACGTTTTTTCCCCGACCTGTCAAACGATTGACTTGTGATTAATAAAAATAAATAAAATTAAAAATGAATAAAAATAAATAGAATTAAAAATGAATAAAAATAAATCGAATTAAAAATAAATAAAAATAAAGTAAAAGTAAATAAGTCAAAATAAATGAGAATAAAGTAAAAGTAAATAAGTTAAAATAAATAAGAATAAAGTAAAAGTAAATAAGTCAAAATAAATAAGAGTAAAGTAAAAGTAAATAAGTCAAAATAAATAAGAATAAAGTAAAAGTAAATAAGTCAAAATAAATAAGAATAAAGTAAAAGTAAATAAGTAAAAATAAATAAGAATAAAGTAAAAATAAATAAGTAAAAATAAATAAAAATAAAGTCAAAATAAATAAAAATAGAGTAAAACCAAATAAGTAAAACAATCATAAACCAGCTTTTAATTTTAAGTAGAAGGTAATGATAAAATTATATTTTTCTTTGAATACCTATTTTTGTATAAAATACATACAATATATATAATTACAATATATACAATATATGCAATATATACAGTATATATTATACAATATATACAATATATACAACATATACAGTATATATTATACAATATATACAATATATATAACATGTGCAGTATATGTATAGTAAAATATATACCATATATAATTATCTAATCACGCAATTAATATAATTTTCTGCATTTTTGTATAAAAGACTAAGAAAATTATTTTTCTTATTGTAGCATAGCCGTATTATAGTATATACAATAATATAATATATACAACATATATAGTAGACACAATATATACAATAATATATAATATATATAATATGTATAATATATTATATATAATATATGTAACATATACAATAAAACAATATATAGTTATATAATTATACAATTAACATAATTTTCTGCACTTTTCGTACAAAAAGCCTAAGAAAATTATTTTTCTTATTGTAGCATAGCCGTATTATAGTATATAAAATAATATAATATATACAAGAGATGTATTGTATAATATATACAATAATATAATATATACAGTAGACACAATATATACAATAATATATAATATATATAATATGTGTAATACATTATATATAAGACACAATATATGCAATAATATATAATATATATAATATATAATATATACAGTAGACACAATATATACAATAATATACGATATATATAATATATATAATATGTATAATATATTATATATAATATATAAAACACATACAATAAAACAATATATAATTATATAATTATACAATTAACATAATTTTCTGCACTTTTCGTAGAAAAAGTCTGAAATTATTTTCGTTCATTGTACAGCGTGGCCATGTTACCTTGATCCACCGTGGATCAACGCAGTACGATAATTTCCACTATCAAAAACATTTTTACAATCAAAGAGAAAGAAAGAGAGACAGAGAGACAGAGAGGGAGAGAGAGAGAGAGAGAGAGAGAGATATTCGACGAACGTGACACGTCAGAGCGGAGAACGTGCAGAACAACAACAACAACAACACACTGACGAGGGTGTCGAAAGTAAACGATGCGAGAGAGAGACAAGGAGAAAGAGAGAGAGAGAGAGAGAGAGAGGCCATCGCTAGCGACGTGACTAGTGAGCGCATTAGAATAACGTTCCCTGTACCCCAGGCTGCTACTAATTACGCAGAGTTTGTATTAATGCGGACGTTAGCATTCCGCCATGGCCATCCAGGTGGCCGTTGCGGCCGTTGGTTACGTGTCGACAGATCTCGTTTCACCCCGTCATCGTCGTCGTCGTCGTCGTCGTCGTTGACTGTCGTTGTCGCTATTCTACAGCAACAACACCGATACCAACACTCTGTTTCCGGTTGGAGACGAATTCACCGCCAGGTGGATTTAAGGGGCCATTCTAGTGCGAAGTGCGTGTGTTTGTTTTTTTCAACTTCGTTGGGGAATTTCTTTGCAAAGAAAACTATTACACCTTTTGCAGTCGAATTGACAAGCAGTTTATCTGTACGTATTTCAACGACGTTTGAAAATTCTTTTGGGACAAAAAGAGTTAAAATTAAGAGTGGCACTGCATACTCACAAACATGGCCGCTCGGTGTCCATGATCTCCACCATTCTGCTTGTCGGAAATAAAAAGAAACGTGAATGTTGCTTGATTAGTATGAGCTTGGCTATAGCAGGTACCAAAACAAAAGAGAAAAGTCGGTAATTGAAAAAAGTGGCGACACTTTGAACATCGATTATCTATTTTTGCATGGTTTTGTTAAACTTCGGAAGCCTAAAAAGGAATATAAAAAATAAAATTTCTTGGTTGATTCTGGTAGGGGCTATAGTCACACATGTACTGAAATTCGTGCTGAAAATTTTGAGTCGATTGGTCAAGCAGATTTTGAGATACCGTGGACACCGTTCTGAAAAACATAGTTTCCAGAAAAATGCCTTTATAGTTTAGTATGCGGTAACAATGACGCTAGTAACCATAACTTCGTTAATCGTTTAGGAGTTCACACGTAAGGTTACAGAGATTTATTTTTCAAACTGTGTTCTTTAAGAATATGCAAAAAAAAAAAAAAAGAAAAAAATCATTAACTCGCAGGCGTTCGCCTGTTCGACTCGACATCAGCAACAATCCTACGATATCAAAAGCATATGGTGCCATTTAAAAATAGTCGAGGTGACCTTGACTTTTTTTACGTAAAGAACATTCTTTTGAGATTTAAGAATATGGGAACACGTAGCCCACCAAGTACTAAAAAAATTTTTTAATTGCGCTACCAAAAATGCCTAAAAACTGGTGACAAAAATTAACGCGTACACTCTGTACATAAATAACAGAGACGGCGTGATTATGTGAACAACGAAAAGAACGGAGCTCTGTATCATAGTTTAAGGTTATTTCAACGTCACAGTATAACACACTGTTGAATTCGTCTCGACATCAGCAACAATTCTACGATATCAAAAGCGTATGGTGCCATTTAAAAATAGTCGAGATGACCTTGACTTTTCTTACGTAAAGAGCATTTTTTTGAGATTTAAGAATATGGTAACACGTAGCCCACCAAGTACTAAAACAATTTTTTAATTCCGCTACCAAAAATGCCTAAAAACTGGTGACAAAACTTAACGCGTACGTCCTGTATAGTGAAGAGCACAACTGTATCAATGAAAGTGAGAAAAATGTAAAAAATGTCGACAGACATAATTTCCTAAAAAAAAAAAAAAAGAAGAAACAATTGTACAACGATCCACTTGGTCTCATTTTAAAGCGTAAAAGACAATCGTGAGTTCTTTTTCGAAGATATTATATATTACACGTAATATTATACGTAAAGCTGCGAGTATTGTCACAAAAGAAACAGAAACCGTGCCAATGGCGAGCTAAATGTTTCTTTTCAGATACCTTTGAAAAAAAAAAAAAAAAAAGAGAAAAGAAACGAAAAGCTTGCTTTTTCAAGAGCCTTTCTTCGTTCGTTGTGCACGACTGGCGACGTAACAAAGAGATCGAAAGAAGAAACGAATGTAGGTCGGACGATAGGCGTCGGTCTTCGGAAATTCGGGATACATATCTTTTCCCGAGGGCATCGATCGGTTTCGAGGGCTTCAACTGCTTTCCGGGGAGAGAGGAGAACGTTGTTCCGGTCAGCTCCGCTTTCAAACCGATTGCAAACGCTGATTGCATTCGGCGAATCGTGCGTCGCGGCCTCGAATCGCGGACAAACGCACCTGGATCGTTTCGAACCGACGTGGTAACGCCGCTCATTACCGGATGCCAGCCGGTTTCTGAATCGGCGACGTTTTGCCCTCGTCTTTCCCTCGCCATGTTCTTTCTCAAGCGTGATCTACGAATACAGCGCAACTGTATCAACGACAGTGGGTACAGTTGTCGATAATTTTATTGAAACCTAGGCAATTTCGTGAAAAAAAAAGAGGTTTTCGCTTCGAGAATTGTGAAAATTCGAAAAATCTTTCCTCTTTGCAACGAGCGAACAACTGAAAATTTACGTTCCTTTCTTTCTTCTTTTTTTGCCATTTTATCGAACTTCAAGAACGTCAAGATTAGAGTTAGGATTCTTTTTAAAAATGAAAAAGCGAGGGGGAGGGGATCGTACAAGTTCCGAGCAGTGATTGTGAAAAGGAGGCGTCAATTTTCAAAATTGAAAATGAGGATCTAGTTGCGAGAAATATTTTTCAATTTCACCCACTACGTGATCAACCACTTGCGATGGCTGGCAACTGATTGCGGACCATAACGAGTGACCAAAACCGTACACAATAATTCGTCACTTTCCTTTCGAACACGCCGGTATATTATCACCGGATAGAAATTATCGAGAAGTAATAAATTTACTGTTCGTTTCGCCTGGGTTATATTTCAATGTGCTTGAAATTAGTATATTAAAATTATTTTCTAAATATTACTATTCGTATTAAGGTAAAATACATTCTTCGGGAATGTATTTTACCTTAATACGAATAGTAATATTTAGAAACGTTCAGAATCTGAAACAGACTCTCTTTTCCTTGAAAATCACATTTTTGAACACAGTTTTATTAAATGCCTTAATAACTTGCGGTGGCAACTGACTGCGGACCATAACGAGTGACCAAACTCGCTTTCTTTTTCAACTCGTCGGTATTATGTCACCAGATAGAAATTATCGAGAAGTAATAAATTTATTATTCGTTTCGCCTGGGTTATATTTCAACGTGCTTAAAATTAGTATATTAAAATTATTTTCTTAGTATCGGGAATGTATTTTACCTTAATTACGAATAGTAATATTTAGAAACGTTCAGAGTCTCTTTTCCTTGAAAATCACATTTTTGAACAAACGGTTCTATTAAACGCTTCAACCACTTGC
>NW_025109394.1:527693-537222 GCF_011392965.1 Frieseomelitta varia
TATTTCAACGTGCTTGAAATTAGTATATTGAAATTATTTTCTCAGTATCGGGAATGTATTTTACCTTAATTACGAATAGTAATATTTAGAAACGTTCAGAGTCTCTTTTCCTTGAAAATCACATTTTTGAACAAACGGTTCTATTAAACGCTTCAACCACTTGCCCTGGGCAACTGACTGCGGACCGTAACGAGTGACCAAACTCGCTTTCTTTTTGAACTCGTCGATATGATGTCACCGGATAGAAATTATCGAGAAGTAATAAATTTATTATTCGTTTCGCCTGGATTGTATTTCAACGTGCTTGAAATTAGTATATTGAAATTATTTTCTCAGTATCGGGAATGTATTTTACCTTAATTACGAATAGTAATATTTAGAAACGTTCAGAGTCTCTTTTCCTTGAAAATCACATTTTTGAACAAACGGTTCTATTAAACGCTTCAACCACTTGCGCTGGGCAATTGATTGCGGACCATAACGAGTGACCGAAACAGTACGCAATAATTCGTCGCTTTCTTTTCGAACACGTCGGCGTGATGCGTCACTGGGTGGAAATTATCGAGAAGTAAGAAATTTATTATTTGTTTTGCCTTGTGTTATACTTGGAACTGAGAAAACGCTGCAATTTTCAACACACAGTGGCATAAGATCCGCGAAACAAAAATTGTAGCAACGTTTCCCCATCGTGTTTCGCGCGTCTCGTCTCGTACGATGAATAAAAGAAAAAAAAGTGAAGCGTGAATAGGCAAAAGTGGAAAAACTGAATAAGTAAAGGGAGAAAACTCCGAGAGGAAGTTTACCGGACTAGCGGCCATCGGCGAACGCGGGAAGAAGCGTTCGCTGCAGTTTGCGTCACGCGAGTGACGCTACGCTTGATAATTCAAAGGATCGCCGCTTGGAAATCCAGATGTCTCTCGGCGCTGAAATATGCAGAAATAGCGGCCGGTGTTACGTCGATTCGAATCCACGTTGGGCCCGAGGTGGTACGTTCGTACGAGCCATTCGACTTTCCAAATGACCGGGACAATCGGCCTTGCAAATGGCAACGATAGCCATCCAATCTCGGTCGACGCTCGTCGAGGGCTGCAAAGTGGATGGATACGAGGGCCGAAGGACGCGGACACATGCACGTTTCCGGCACGGAGAGAGAAAGAGAGAGACAGAGAGTTGTTTCGAACCGAGGCTGCCGGCCACTTCCTTCGAGTGCTCCTGCGACACGATAAATCAATAAACAAATCCTCTTACGAGAGAATTTCACCGAGAAAGAGAGAGGGAGAGAGAGAGAGAGAGAGAGAGAGGTTTACGGAAATTCTCTAACGAAACGCCACGGTTCCATTCCGCCAAAGGGGAATAAATTGGCGAGTACTTGCCTCGCGAGAAGACTTGGCTAATAAAAATTATGTTTGACACAGAGGAGAGGTTGTGATAATTTATTTATTTGTTTAACGGGAGAAGCTCGTCGAGGAGAGAAAAGCTACGGGAAAAAGAGCGATAATAGTAAAGTGTAAATGAATATTGTTGTACAATCGCGACAGAGATGAATTTATTTATCTAAATAAAATAAAACTTAAATTTTCAAAGTCATGTTCTTTACACATTCGGACATGACTTTCAAAATATATATTTTTTTCAACAGCTACACTATAATGGAAAAATATATATATATTATACATATAAAAAAAATATATGTAGTAATAAAAAACATATATAATATATAAAAATATATATATAATAATGAAATATATTTGTTATATATAAAAAAATATATTTGTTATATATAATAAATATATATAATAAAATATATAATAAAATATATAATGTTATATATAAAAAATATATATATATATAATAATAAAATATTTATGTTATATATGAAAAAATATACAATAAAAAAAACATACATATATAATAAAATATATATATGTTATATACAAAAAAAATATATATAGTAATAAAAAAAATATATATTATATATAAATATATATATATATAATAAAATATATAATGTTATGTATAAAAAATATATATATATAATATTAATATCTAATGTTATATGTAACAAATATATATATATATATAATAAAAAAATATATATGATATATAATAATAATAATAAAAATATATATAATAATAATAATAAAAATATATATTATATATAAAAAATATATATATAATAATAAAATATATATTATAAATAAATAAAATATATATATATATATATACTATGTAGTTACCCGAAAAGGAACATCAATGATCTCGAAAATAGTCCCTGAAAGAGACTGAAATATTCTTGTCAGTTTCCTTTCGATGCCACGCCTTTCGTGTTAGGCAGAAAAAATATTTTTTGTCACAATTCCAAAAAATATATTTAGCTGAGTCTCACCTAAACGGACCACCCTGTATACAAAGTTACGTTGTTCCGTCCTGTACCACGCGTCCTTTCGTTTAATCGGGATTCTTCTAGTGGAATAGATGGAAGTGGTCGCGAAGAGGAAGAAACGATCGCGTACAGCCTTGAGCGACACGTTTACAAGAAGGGGGGCACGAGGGGGCTGGACGATTGTTTAACAAACCAGTCAATGAGGACTGGTATTACTCGCAGTTTCGCAGGCCGGGACAAGTTGCGATCCTAATTAAGAAGAATGTTTGCAGTCTCACAATCCGTTCTTACGTCGTCGCGCGAGCGTAATTGTCGGTCGCTCGAGGTATTATCTTTAATGAGGAATTGCGTGCCCCGGGGCACGACGATCGTGGAATCTCCTCCGCGAACGCTAACCGCGCTATTAGTGAACGGTGCGCTTGTTGAACGTTGATCCTCCGCTTTAATTAGAGCTCGCGCTTCATTCGTTTTTCACGAGAAAGTGATCGTTTTCCGATCGCAATCTTGCGAGAATTCTTTCGATTTCGTTACACTGAGAAAGTGGCAAGTCCAACCAAATGAATTCCTATTTCTAGCCGAGTCGACAATTGTCGCAACAAGTATTTATTTCTCGTTACATCGTCTGTTATCGAGAAATAAATATCGAGAGTCGACCTTCAGGGTTAATCTGGTTTTCAGTTCAGAGTCAACCGTAGTAGAAATCGACGAGCTTCTTCGCTCGAGCTGGATTATGGCGCTAATTTGCCTAACGAAGGACCACCCACTCGTTGTGGGAAAACGACTATGATGAATTTGACTGGTTATGCTTGATTTATTCGCCGCGCTTGAGAAGTCTCGATTGCTTTTGATTTTTAGGCAGCAACAGCTGCGTGATTAATTAGAGTCTGTTGGTAGAACTTCCGTCCGATATGAGTTATTCAACCACTTCGGCGACCAGCTGACTCCGATTAAGATTTACACAGAGCTGACTGAGAAGAAGCGATTGGAAATTCTTGACGATCGAGAATTGACCACTGACCAACTGAGAACTCATTCTTCTCAGAGTTCCTCTGTCAACGTTTTCTAAAAGATTCTTTTGGAAGAGGGTTAAGTGTCTATGGCTGCTATAGTAATAATTAATAATAATTATATAATATATAATAATAATAATTAATAATAATTATATATAATATAATAATAATGTAACATATAATAATAATAATTAATAATAAATATATATAATATAATAATAATGTAATATATAATAATAATATATAGTAATTGTATAATATATAATAATAATAATTAATAATAATTATATATAATATAATAATAATGTAATATATAATAATTGTATAATATAATAATACTGTAATAATAATAATAAATAATAATAAATAATAATTATATAATATAATAATAATATAATAATAATAAATATATATAATATAATAATAATGTAATATACAATAATTATGTATAATATAATAATAATGTAATATATGATAATTATATAATATATAATAATAATATAATAATAAATAATAATTATATATAATATAATAATAATGTAATATATGATAATTATTATATTATAATTATAATATATAATTATAATATAATAATAATAATTATGATAACTATAATAATTAAATAATCCTCTTAATTTTAATAAATAAAGTGGAAAATTTCATTTCACCGCAAAATATTAATATATTTGATTGCAGATGCAGATTAACAAACTGATTGATTTAATTCATTAAACTACAACTGAAATTGAAAATATGTATACTTGAGTAATGGATATTAACATTTCCAATAATGTTAATAATACACTTTGAACAATTATAGTTAAGAAACGGTGAAACTAATAATTCAACTTGTTCTAACATTTCTTAATAAAACTTAACTTAATTAAATGTCCAGAAATTAAGTCAGCCGATAAACGATTGATAAATCGACAAAGGAAATTCCAACTGAAACTTACTATCCTTGCATGAAGAATTCGCGGAGAACATGTTTCCACTCGCGCGAGGAAATTCTTCGGCCAAAAGAAAAAAAAAACAACAAAAAAAATAAATAAATAAACTGAAGAAACAAGCAGGCTGAAGAAATCGGTTTTGCGTGTCGTTAACACGCGGATAATCCGAGAGGATCGTGCAGGGAGGCGTTTGTAATTCGCACAAGTCTCCTTTCGGTGGTTAGCGGCGGGAAGAGGGATGGCGTTTCCCCCGTAGCGACCGAGAGAAATTATTAGCCTAATCGCAGGGATTGATGGCGCGACTAGTCGAACGACCGGCTTTCGAGCTTCCGCATCACGTTCCTGTCACCCGGCTCTACGGTGATTATGGAGATGACATTAACGTCCCCGGAGGGCCAGTTACGTCTGCCGCTTCCGGCTGCGGGGCCGTGTCGCGTCGATTTTGCCAGCGCGATCAACGACACCTCTCCCCTTCCTTCTCTCGTCGCTCGCTGGATCTTGCGAAGGAAACGCGCGAAACTTTCGCCCGAGTTCTCTGCCGCGCGAGTTTCTATTATTGAATGAGATTTAATCACGGAGACGCGTACGCGGCGACGTTTGCCGCGCCCGGAAGCGCGCCGTGTTTCTAATGCGAAATCGATGACAAAGGGGAAGCGCTCGGATGCGAATGAACCGGGGGAGGAATTGACGTTGCTTCGGGATTTTAATTCTAGCAAGGGAGGGATTATCGTAAGCTCGTAAGCAGACGTTGACTTCGTTGAAAACGGAAGCATTCGGAAGATGAAACGGATGTTCGAACCAACTCCCGAAAGTGACACTTATTGAATACACAGTGAAATTTCTCTGCTATACTATGTACGAGGGTGGAAAGGAAAGTTTGTCATAGATGATTTCATGGAAATTCGTACGAAGAAATATTGCTAATTTTTAAAGACAATTTTTCTTTGCAATTTTCTTTGTATCCTACTTTTCCAAAGAATCATAGGTCGTGATAGTTCTTTTGAGAAAATTATAACGTCATTTAACGCTGCGGATGCGTGCGTGCTAACAGCGACTTTATAGTCGTGGACGCGTGGATATCTAACGATTTTACGTAATTTTCGTATTAAGTTTGACTAACATTTGATTTGTTCATAGTTGTAGATCAGTCTATGTAATGGAATGATAAAACGAATTGTTAACATTATTCGAAATATAAATATTACATCCATGCGTCTAAAATCATAAAGTCGCTGTTAGAACCCACGCGTTCACAGTGTTGAATGAAACACAGTGATTAAGAAACTTTTTCGCCATTTTTCAAAAGAACTATATAGTCTTCTTCGTATATATATATATATATATTACTTTTCAGTGATCGATAAATTCATTATGGGAAGAATATGGTGAAAATATATAGTTTTATTTAAAAAAATAAAAGTCACTTTAAAGTCTCTGAAGCACTACACCAGATCTGTAATCATCAAATGATGTCTCCTGCGAAACAAACAGTATTTTAATAGAAACATCTTCTATAACAAATAGTTTAAGAGATAATTGCGTGAAATATTTTAAATGGGACACCCAGTATATAGATGTATACGAATATTAATTTTACTTTAGAGAATCAAGGAAATGATATTTATAGTTTAATTACCTATAACTAATTATCAGATCGTCGCCAAATATGTATAATGCTAAATTAACATCAAAACATGACGACTGAAACATTTTTACAACAATAATTTTCATTAGATTTTAGAGATATTAAAGTAAAAAAAAATACGAAAGCTTCATGATACAACAAACTACACAAGACGTAAAACGCAATTAATATAATACAATGCAATAATATAATACAATTATATTACATAATACAACAATACAATTAGTAATACAATTGTATTAATTGTATTGTTATAATAATTCTACTATAATATTATAATATATACTATAATATACTATAATATATACTATAATATTATAATTTTATAATATTTTTATAAATACTATAATATATACTGTAATATATATACTATAATATTATAAATTTATAATTTTAATATTATAATTTTATAATATATATATTATGATATAATAATATATACTAGAATATTATAATTTTATAATATATATATATTATAATATTATAATATATACTGTAATATTATAATTTTATAGTATTTTTATAGTATTTTTATAATATATACTATAATATTATAATTTTATAGTATTTATAGTATTTTAATATATATTATAATAATATAATTACATTATAATATTATAATATATATAATTATATTGTAATGTTATAATATATATAATTATATTGTAATATTATAATATATATAATTATAATTAATAATATTATAACATATACAATTATAATTAATAGTATTATAATATATGTAATTATAATTAATAATATTATAATATATGTAATTATAATTAATAATATTATAATATATATAATTATAATTAATAATATTACAATGTTATAATTAATAATTAATAATATAACTAATAGTGCACTTAATCTGATTTGTATATTTCACAGAAAGACCGTTTAAATCTCTAAACATAGATTGCCATAATCACACGTAAAAGAATTCCTAGCAAAGATTACAAGGGCTGGTCAATTTTGAGGCAAATCTGATTCATCGGCACTTAATTTGCTTTCCTCTTCGAGAGAACGAGAGAAATTACATAAAACGCAGGGCGTGCCAATTGCTTATTTACAATTGCCGATTGCGA
The DNA here is from genome assembly GCF_011392965.1 of Frieseomelitta varia. NCBI lineage: Eukaryota > Metazoa > Arthropoda > Insecta > Hymenoptera > Apidae > Frieseomelitta > Frieseomelitta varia. The sequence goes on from NW_025109394.1 coordinate 534,770, forward strand.
GATAAATGGTGTTCCACCTTGAATCGATACCGAAACCGGAAACGGAATAAAAATTCCGTTTGACTCGAGTTTCATTGTACGAAGAGAGAGAAAGAGAGAGAGAGAGAGAGAGAGAGAGAGAGAGAGAGAGAGAGAGTGTGTGTGTGTGTGTTAAAGAGCATCGTCGGAAAAAAAGCCAAAGGGGTGGAGGTAGAGGAAGATGAGCAGACAGGCTGGCCACGGTGACGGAAAAAATTACGCGACCGCTTTGAAGCGGAGCCATCGTTATCCGGACAGTAGCGGGCCATAATTTAATGGCAGCCGATGAACGTCGCTAATAGGTAGTTTCTTTTTTGTCCGGGGCGGGGGGGGGGGGGGCGAGGACAGGCGTCGCGCGCGCCGGAAGAGAATCAATTACGAGCTTTTAGTCTCGTTAGTTCGCGCGTCGAGAGGTGACACGGCGACGTGTCATCTTTCCTTTTAAAGATAGAAAGACTATTAATAAATGTCACGCGTAGATGAAGTCGTCGTTTCCCCTCACCCGTCTAGCGAACGATCAGCTAGATTCTCGCGAACGCGAGAAATTTTCAAGGAAAGAAAAAAATGTTATTTAAAATAACTGGGTACTAAAATAAAATACTGAAGTAAATAACTAAAGTTTAAAATCTGCTTGAAATTATTTTCTCGACTCTTTCTTTTTTTGCTTTTCCAGAAAAAGGGTCCGCGTACAAATTTCTTTCTCGTTGAAATGAATAAATTAACCCTACGAGCGGCGGATAAAGTTGTCTAAAAATATATCGAAAAGGAGAACACCGCTTGTAAGAGAAAGAAGGATGAAAAATCATGAAACGGGAGTGGGAAGGGGTGATCCAGGCGTCTCTGGAAGATGATGCACGAGCTCGCGGGGATGACAGCCGCATCCGGTACTATCCGGGACACACGGAGAAATGCATTTTCTCTCGAGGTTTATTTAACTGCGCCGCGCCAGACGATAAAGCGTCGCCACTGTTTCTCGGCTAATACGTCTTACCACACCCGTTCTCGTCGTGGCTTTCCATTCTTTCCTTTTCCCCTTCGATTCCTCTTCTATTCGCCGCTCGTTCTGACAGCGTTCGAAGCAAGACGAAACACCGTACACCGAGAGGATCCGTACACTGACAGATGCAATTTTTGCTGGATCACTGTAGGGAAAAATTCAATATTCTTTTTATGACATCTCCTCGTGGGCGTAGTACAAAAGAAGAAAAAGAAGAAGAGAAAAAGATTTCGTGCTTGGAGATTACAGTGGTGAACGAAAGTATTTAACTTGATAGTGTACACAGTGGTACACAGTTTTTTAAGCGGAAGTATTTTACATGGAAATGGAAATCAGTAGAAAGTAACATTTATTGACTACAAAATATAGTACAGAATATCTGTGTGTTTCATGTTTCTTTATAAATATAACGTACATACTTTGTAAATACATGTACATTTAATACGAATAGATATATTGTTTCATAATATGCCAGGAACAACATTTATCGATGAACAAAAATTGTAATGTTATTATCAGATTAGATTATTACATCACATTATATATATGTTATATTCTCTATCTATATAGATATATATTAATATCAACTTCACTTCAAAGGATATAACATATATAGACATACTGATATTAACATTGCTTCAAAACATTCAAGAAACAACATTTATATAGTTGAGCAAAAATTATAATCCAATTATCAGATATTATAAACAAAAATTATAGTTTAATTATCAGATCAAATTAATGTATGTAATACATATGGACATATTAATATCAACTTTGCTTCAGAGAGTGCAAACAACAACATTTATAGTTGAGCAAAAATTATAATCCAATTATCAGACATTGTAGACAAAAATTATAGTTCAATTATTAGATTACATTAATGTATATAATACATATGGACATATTAATATCAACTTTGCTTCAGAGAGTGCGAAAAACAGCATTTACAGTTGAGCAAAAATTATAATCCATTTATCAAACATTATAGACAAAAATTATAGCTTAATTATCAGATCATATTAATGTATATAACACATATGGGCATATTAATATCAATTTTGCTTCAGAGAGTGCCAAAAACAACATTTATAGTTGATCAAAAATTGTAATCCAATTATCAGATATTGTGGACAAAAATTATAATTTAATTATCATATCACATTAATGTACATAATACATATGGGCATATTAATATCAATTTTGCTTCAGAGAGTGCCAAAAACAACATTTATAGTTGAGCAATAATGATAATCTAATTATCAGATATTACATTCAGAAATCATAATCTAATTATCGAGTCAAATTACCAAATCGCATTAATATACATATAGACGTATTAATGTCAACTTTGCTTCAGAGAATGCAAGAAACGACATTTATGATATTGGACAAAAATTAGAATCTTCTCCTCCGGATGTCCACGTGTAAGTTTAAA
>NW_025109394.1:538283-540052 GCF_011392965.1 Frieseomelitta varia
ATTTTCCGCGAAACCTCGTACACGTGTGTACACGCGCGTGATCCGAGGCAGAGGAATCGCGTGGCGATTTAATTGCGGGCCAACGTTACACGACAGGACCCCCTCTCACCGAGAGCTCGTTCGTTTCTGTCCACGGCGCTGGTTACTCGCATGTTAAATGCGCTCCGTCTGCGTCGGAGGATCGTCAACGTACGTTCACTGCCCGATCCGTTCGATTAACGTCGGGGACTGCAGCCTTGTTTCGCGGCGCGATCAAAGCGATCTGTAGATCCCGTCTGACGACGACGACTGTGTACGTGTTCTTGCATCTGGACCATTTGCCCGGTTCTTTCGGCTTCCGTTTCCCGGAGGACGACGCAGAGCCGCTGGGACGCTGTTACGTTAACAACGAAGAGAAAATTATATCGCAATGCAGTAGCTGTAATAAATATTCTCTTAGTTGTTGCATACTTACTGCACGTCAACCAATTACGTATAATACGTTTTGAAACTTGAGTTTTCGTTGAAATTACAGGGACGTAACGAAATGGCACTTCCTGAAAAGAAGAAAAAAAAAAAGGAAAAAAGAAAATGACGAAAGAGACTGAGTATCGGAGGAAAGTTACAGGTGGTAGTACTAATAATCATCGTCATTATCTTTTCACGTGCTAAACTCTCACGGAAGAGAAGTTACGCAGCTATCCATCCCAAAGTTTCAATCGTCGCGATCCTCCCACCGCGGCAGCAGGATGACTATGATTTACATTTTCGATCGATACAGCACTCGTAGCGTCTAGTCTTTCTCGCAATTGTCTGCGAGCGTCCGATCAGACGGTTCGACCGAGCGGCTTGTGGTAGAATAGATCCGTTTTGTTACGAGCAGGAGATCAGTTTGTTTGGCGGAATTCGCATCGGGACGTGAAAAATGAATGATGAATCATTCTCTGGCGCAGAGTACGATAGATTGATCAAACCGATCATGATAACCGCTAAGATAATATCGATTTGGCCGTTGGCAGAGGACAGTAGTAAACGAGCAATTTTGTTCAGAAGAATCCACCTGTTCTGTATGTTTTTTCTGGTAAGTTTCGGTGTAAAGGTATTGAAATTAATTTCGAATTAAACGGAAGTCCCGCGTTATTAATAACTCCGAGATTCAAAATTAATTGAACAATTTATTGGTTTGTTTCGCAAAAGAATCCGCAACGAAATTTCATCATCTAATTGCTCTTGTTCAATTGTTAAACGTGTAAATTGTGTGTGTGTGTGTGTGTGTTTTCTTTTTCCGAAACGTTGTCAACGCTTTATTATCGAAGAATGGCGCATCGCACGTTCGACGTTCAATTACATATTACATTACAAGCTGTCGATTCGAAATTCAGTGGTCCGGTCGTCCTTTGATCATCGAAAATCATCCCACCCTTGTGAAAATTCTCGCCCATCACGTATCCCCCGCGGGAAATGAAAGAGAACAGTCTGGTAAGGTTGAATTTTCAGGTGATAGTGATGTCCGTCGCGGTGACTGCCGACGTGGTTCACAATATAGATAACTTGGACGAGGCGACCGAATGCGCGTTGATTTGTACAGCGTTTTACCTCTGTGTTGTTCGTTTGCTAGTGTACACGTCCCATCAGGAGGACATGCTGTACGTGGTGAACACGATGAGAAAGGATTGGGTCTCGTCCTCTCACGAAGATCGAGCAATCCTGGCGGAGAGAACGATGTTTGCCTTTCGTCTCGTGAAATATTTTATCAGTACCGTGGCTGTGACGATCGTGCTGTTCATGTT